>NC_134354.1:672145681-672445681 GCF_048569485.1 Anomaloglossus baeobatrachus
GAATCCCATAGAACACTTGTAGAGAGATCTCAAAATGGCAGTTTGGAGAACGCCCCCTTCAAATCTCAGGGACCTGGAGCAGTTTGCCAAAGAAGACTGGCCTAAAATTCCAGCAGAGCATTGTAAGAAACTCATTGATGGTTACCGGAAGCGGTTGTTCGCAGTTATTTTGGCTAAAGGTTGTGCAACCGAGTATTAGGCTAAGGATGCCAATACTTTTGTCTGGCCTATTTTTGGAGTTTTGTGTGAAATGATCAATGATTTGATTTTTTTATTTTTGTTTCATTCTCTTTTGTGTTTTTTCATTGCAAGCAAAATAAATGAAGATAATAATACCAAAGAATTTGTGATTGCAATCATTTTCAAAAAGAAGCTGAGTATTATCTGACAGAATTGCAGGGGTGCCAATACTTTTGGCCAGCACTGTGTGTGTGTGTGTGTGTGTGTGTGTATAATATATATATATATATATATATATATATATATATATCTCACACACACACAATGTCTTGAAAAAGTATTCATACCCCGTGAACCTTTCCAAGTTTTTGTACATTACAGCCGCAAGCTTCAATGTATTTTATTTACATTTTATATGAAATACTAAGAAAAAGTACCAAGTATTTGAGTTGTAAAGGAAGTAATATACCGTACATGGTTTTCTAAATATTTAAAAAATGTAAATCTGAAAATTGTGATGTGCATTTGTATTCAGCCCCCAAATGAAATCCTGATTACCTCCGGAAGTCATCTCATTAGTAAATTAAGTCCACCTGTGTGTATATTCTCAAGGTAGGGGACTGAAAGTCCTTCCTCATTAAATACTGCCCCCTGGTATTCAAATCTTGGTTTAGTTCTGTGCTTCCTCTGCAGCAGTGTTCCTATAATGGCTTAAAATGAATTGGACATAAAATTCATGCTGCCTGAACCACGGCTGCAGCATGAATCGGACATCGGCTGTTTTATGCTTTACTCTTAAACTCTACGTTTGAAACTCAGCAGGGACTATGCTTCCCGGATGACTGGTCCAAGAGGCCGGTCTTCGCCAATATCTTTACACCTTGCTGCTTGTGATTGACAGCTCTATTCTCTATATGTGCATAAGGAGAGACTTGTCAGTCGAGAGGAGCAGAAGCCAAGGATGACTTGCCTTTTGTTCTCTAAGATGTATGATTCTTTTCTCTGCAATGCCCCAACATAATAAAGGAAAAAATGCACAGCTGTGAAAACGCAGCCAATATCTGACTCCTGCTGCCAATTTACTTTAACATTCTGCCATAACGACAACTAAAGGCCCCGTCACACTAAGCAACATCGCTAGCAACATCGCTGCTAACGAACAACTTTTGTGACGTTGCTAGCGATGTTGCTGTGTGTGACATCCAGCAACAACCTGGCCCCTGCTGTGAGGTCGTTGGTTGTTGCTGAATGTCCTGGGCCATTTTTTAGTTGTTGCTGTCCCGCTGTGAAGCACAGATCGCTGTGTGTGACAGCGAGACAGCAACAACTAAATGTGCAGGCAGCAGGAGCCGGATTCTGCGGAGGCTGGTAACCAATGTAAACATCGGGTAACCAAGAAGCCCTGTCCTTGGTTACCCGATATTTACCTTTGATACCAGCCTCCTCCGCTCTCACTGTCAGTGCCGGCTCCTGCTCTGTGCACATGTAGCTGCAGGACACATCGGGTTAATTAACCCGATGTGTGCTGTAGCCAGGAGAGCAGGGAGCCAGCGCTAAGCATTGTGCGCTGCTCCCTGCTCTGTGCACATTTAGCTGCAGCACACATCGGGTAATTAACCCGATGTGTGCTGTACTAGGAGAGCAGGGAGCCAGCGCTCAGTGTGCGCTGCTCCCTGCTCTCTGCACGTGTGGCTGGTTGCTGGTGAGCTCACCAGCAACTCGTGTAGCGACGCTCCAGCGATCCCTGCCAGGTCAGGTTGCTGGTGGGATCGCTGGAGCGTCGCAGTGTGACATCTCACCAGCAACCTCCTAGCAACTTACCAGCGATCCCTATCGTTGTTGGGATCGCTGGTAAGTTGCTTAGTGTGACTGGACCTTAAGGACTGGTGTCTTTGAATGTTTTTCATCCCCTGAACAACAGTGAGAACTAGCCGTGGACAACCTTTTCATTTGACCTCATATGAACATTATCTTCACGAATGAACTATTAATATATATTTTACACAATAGTGACTGAAGCCGGTAATAAAATGTAGAAGTGAACCACGCTCTCCATTATGGCCTTAGATTAACCATGAGTGAATGCTCTTCATTTGTTGGACCATTACTTTCAAATGACCCAAATTTATTATTTGTCTACTGAACGTTCCTTCTATTTTCCTGAATATTCATTTTTAAATGTTTAGTGAAAAATGTAAGAACGTGGGCAATTGTTTTTGTGTTTGCAGGTGAAAATAGATTATAAAAAAAAATATTAAATAAAAAAAAAAAAGTCTGGACATTGATGGCATAGGCAATAAGTAAATATTTCAGAAGGCAAAAGATTCTTTTATTATGCCCCAAACAAGGTTTACATCTATATATATATATATATATATATATATATATACACATCTATATCTATATGTGTATATATATATATATATGGTGAAATATTCCAAACAGAGTATGCAATATATAATCTCCATTCGTCAAAAAGTTTTAGGGTGAAGAATAATAAACTTTACCTATTCACAATATATCCTTTGAGTCTGAATAAAGGCGAATAGTCACAACTGGAAGCTATAAAAACATGTACAATACTGGGAAATAATCCCCTTCATTGCCAGTATATAATATGCACAGCACTGTGGATTGTCTGGCCGGATTTGAAATTCCCTTTTATAACTCACAAGGTTCTCTTGATAATTTTTTTCTGGCACCATCCCATTATCCGTCATATCTGAAAAAGACAGAATTCACTCCATATTACTAATATAGTTTACATGTAAAGACTGAATGTTGACAATTTAATAACATTTAGTAACACAATGACTGTCAAAACCCATATATATATATATGTGTGTGTGTAATAAATTCCAAAGCAAATGAAAAGCATAGGTAGACATTGAATAATTACACTCAACCGACAGGGCAGAGGGAGTACTCTGGACTCTGCTTGCTTAGTACAGTAATCAGGGCTGCCATTAGGAATTTTGCCCATACTGGCACAATTTTCATGCCCCCCTGACTCTTCGCCCAGGCTCTCCTCTAGCTCCGCCTACAACCCTCGAAGATTCCACAGTCCCACCACCCACTGTCGGAAAAACATCTGCATTTGTGAGTACTTTGCACTGTATACGTGTAGTGCACTGTAATATGACTGCTGTGTGTATGTGTGTGTGTGTATATATATATATATATATATATATATATATATATATATATAATATATAAAGCTGAATATGTGTATGTCCGGGATTGGCATCTGCACCGTCGCAGATACAGCCACAAAATTTTGCACACACACGTCTGGACCCCGAGAGCATCATAGGCTATGTTGTGAGGCGACATTTTAACCCCGCGCGTTCCAATTTACCAATCAATTTTGCCCCTATCTACATAATGGGGAAAAAGTGAAACGAAAAGTGTATCAGACTGTCGCATTTACAATCACGAAATGTTGCACAGACACCTCATGTGACCCAGGGAACATTGTAGACTATGTTTTGACAGGAAAATTTAACCCCGCGCTTTACAGTTACTCTCCAAAAAACATACCTCCATTAAAGTAAATGGAGCCTGGAACCACAGGTTATTAGTAGGAGCTGTGATTGGTTGCTATAGGAACAAAAGACATTCATAGTATAAGGAGCTTATATGTGAGGTAATAAGATGTTGGTAGAGAGACAGACAGGGAAAGAGACAGAGATAGAAACAGACAGGAAAGAGACAGACAGAGTCAAATGGTGAAAGAGACAGACAGACCTGGAATGAAACAGATGGGGAAAGAGACAGACATGCAGACAGGGACAGAGACAGGCAGACAGGGAAGGAGCAGACAGCCATAGAGACAGACAAAGATAGATGGGGAAAGACACAGACCTTGATAGAGACAGACGGGGAAAGAGACAGAGAAATAAAGACCGACAAGGAAAGAGACAGGCAGACAGGGAAAGAGACACAGGAAAAGACACAGAAAGAGAGACTGGGAAAGAGACAGACCTGGGAAAGAGACACCTAGAAAGAGACAGATGGGGAAAGAAACAGAGATAGAGACCGATAAAAAAAAAAGAGACAGGCAGACTGGAAAAAAGACAGACGGGGAAAGAGACAGACGGAGCACATTACTTGGCCTATGTAGTTAAATCTGTGTGGAATATCTGTGGTGTTGAAATATATGTTGTGAAATGTTTCTATTAGCTTAGTTTTTGCCTTTTAATAATTACATTTCTATATTTGTTTTGTGGTTTTTGTGTGCAGAATACATTTTTGATAATAAATGTTGTTAACAAAATAGAATGTATTAACCCGGGCAAAGTCGGGTAGTACAGCTAGTATATTATATAACATATATTGGGCTGAATACACAATAGAGGCTGCAAGCTTTATTCAGTGGCTGTGGGCTTTATACTGAAGCTGCGGGCTGTATTTAGAGGCTATGGGCTGTATATAGAAGCTGTGGGCTGTATATAATGTATACACAACACTATTCTGTAAACATATCCACACTATACACATACAGTATATACAGATCCACTGTAATACAGGATATAGTATGGACTTCTATATACAGTATGGTGCTGTCCGGGTATGAGCCATTAACTGGATCCGGAAGACACACACACAGATCACGCTCGCCAGCCGCGGTCCCCACCAACGCTCAAATCCTGGTGCGCTCTGCAGTGACGTCTGTTTTGTACTGCGCAAGGCAACCTATTTAGTGCATAAGCAGTACAAATCTCACGAGGAACAAAGGATGGGAAGGCAGCATTTGACATCACTGAAGATATCAGACTTGGCCGGCCCTCTTTGCATTGTGCGGCTGTGGCGTGACTAAGTGATGGGGAGGCAGGCCCCTGGTTAAGAGGTGGGGCCAGGAGCTTAAAAAATAAAGTGTAAAGTATTTACCCAGTGGCCTGGGCCCCATAGAATAGTAAGGGTTGTAATACCCTTATTGCAGCCCTGACAGTAATTGATGGAGCTTACATAGAAATGAATCAATCGCGTTGAGCGAACAAGTATGTTTGACTAAGAAGCATTTTTGCTTTTTGATTGCCTTTAAATATGTTCGATTTTATTTTTGACCGCTTTTATGCAACACGGCAAATAGCAGACTGAAGAATAAATTCACAGTTGATTTAGTTAGCTTGGTTTGCTGGTAGAACCTGTAACCCTTATCTATTCTCTGCTGAACGATCTTCTAATATGATTTATAACTATTTAAAATATCTATTGTTCTCCATGGAATGAAAGGAAAGACCCTGGCAGCATACCAAGCTCACCGACTGATTCAGTCACTAAAGTCCCCCATACAGCGTAGAATGCTGTCGGCTGCCTCTCCCATATATCGGAGCAGTCGCTATACCAAGTGCTCCTGTGTTTTCCATGAGAGAGCCGCTGCCAGACATCTTTGGCGGAGGCTTATATAAGGGATAACAAAAAAATCCGAAATCTGACACGCCAGCTCCTTAACTTCCTTGGCAATCATTTGTCTGGGGCACATATACGTATTGGACTGTCAATGTCAGCGGGTTTGTCTGATGTGTATAGGGGGCTTATTTATTTTCCTGTCTACCTTGTGCTGCAATAAAGAAGCTCTAAAATATTAGCCATATATATAAACAATATATAATATTTCACAAATCTGTGTTCCACTGTTCCGAGGATGGACCACGATGTACAGACTGGCTGCGGGTCTCCTTATCTAAAATCAGCCTTCTTCTAGGCGTATAATAGGCTGTTGAGTTTGCGGCAGGAGACACAACCAAACTGTACATCATATCTATGCTCAGTCCGAGATACACGGATGAGTTCAACAACCCTTGGTAAAAAAAAATAATAAATAATTCCTCAAAGTATCCATATTCTTTTAAACAAGACATATTATTATTATTATTATTATTATTTATTTATAAAGCACCATTGATTCCATGGTGCTGTACATGAGAAGGGGGTTACATACAAAATACATATACAAGTGATAGTAGACAGACTAGTACAGAGGGAAGAGGACCCTGCCCTTGTGGGCTTACATGCTATAGGGTTTTGGGGAGGAGACAGTAGGTGGGGTGTAGGTTGGGTGGCAGCTCCGCATGGTGGTGAAGCAGTGAGGTCATATTGGCACATTTCCTTCATAGTGGGGCCTTCAGAAAGATTTCAGTAGGAAAGCTTCTGCAGCAATGCCCTTTATACATGTGAGAGATAGATGTTGGGAGTTCTATTATGTAACCCTTTTTTTTTTTTGAGGTTTGGGGGGGGGGGTTACAAAAAGGCCTCTTACAGGAGTGGCACAAGCAATATTATCTACAAGATAATGCTGAACTCCTTACTTGGCCATCAATTGAGGTTCTTTATTACACACACATTGCTGAGTGTTTTCCATGTAGAGCAGACCCACTAAGAATGGAAAACAAAAATGAAATCTATATAACTTGCCTTGGGAATGTGAAACCATAAATGACAAATACAGTGATTATTTTTTATTACATTTGACACTTCAGACCTTTGTTACTGACAAAGGGCATCCATCCATCACCTGAGATTTCAGACTTAATAGACACTGGAGTGTTACCCCTGAGTACACCAAGAGTATATAACCTTTACACTAGTATTTGGAGCTGAGCTCATGTAATATATTTGATATGTTATGTATTTTGTGAGATTAGAGAAGTTTTAAGGGATTTAATGTAAAAGTTACTCAAGCGAATAAAATATAAGACAAAGAAATTACTATTACCTACTTGGTGAATCCCATGCTACTCCCATGTAGCCATTTTTTCAGTAATGATGTCTCTTCCATCATTCATTCTGGCCCAATCAGGGGTGTGATTGGCTACAATGGTCACATGAATGATGGAATGGATGTCATCCATCACTAAATGATTGACAGGGATCACCAGAGCAGGGAAAAAGGTTATGATGCAACAAGCATGGAAGATCCCTTTATGCCAGATTCCACAAGGCAATTCCATGTGTCGGCGTTTTAGTCTCCCTATTATGGACATAACTCCAGTAGTGCTCTATGGTTCTGCTAAAGTGGACTTAGGTCACTGGTCTGGAGTTGACCAATACCAGACAGCCTATTGTTATGAGTTGTGCTGTTTTTGTAGGGTAACAAAAGTTGTTTTTTTTTTTCTTTTGAGGGTTCGCTCCCATCTGCGCATAAATACACCAAATGCATGCGATAAAAAAGAAAAAATCGGATTCCACTCACACCAATGAGTCAGTGCTGATCTGCAATTTTTTTTCTCAGTAGGATTCTACCTTAGGGAAGAATCACAGCATGCTGCTTATGGGCGCGTAAAACGGCTGAGAGTCATCAATACAAGTCAATGGGTGCGAGAAAAGAATTGGACATCACAAGGACCATCCGTATGGTGTCTGATTCTTACAAATAAATTACAATTCTGTAGCATAGAACACTGTAAATGTTCCTGTAAATGATTGTAGAACAATAGCTACTGACAAAAAATTTGGACACCTGCATGACATATGGAGTACAAAACGGATTTCACATGTCCAACTATTTTGGATAAAAATTGGTCCAATTTATAATGTGCAGATGTGACCGATCCCTAAAAGTGCTTTCTATTTTTATGTAAAATCACTGTATACATAAAAAGTTATATAACTCCAATATATTTCATTGGACAGTCTTCATCCCAGCCCTAACCTATCACTAACAACTGGTGTATTCCCTTCATGCTTTAAACATGCCTCCATCACACCCATCTTCCAAAAATCCTCACTTGACCCTTCCTCTGTCTCAAACTATCACCCCATATCACTTCTCCCCTGTGCCTCAAAACATCTTGAACTGTCCTCATACCCCTCTCTTCCTGCTCCCTCTTTGAACGGTTACAATCTGGCTTCCGACCCCATCATTCCACTGAAACTGCCCTAACCAAAGTCATTAACGACCTACTAACTGCAAAATCCAAGTGACACTACTCTGTCCTCCTCCTCCTGGACCTGTCCTCTGCCTTTGACACAGTAGACCATTCCCTTCTACTACAGATTCTCTTGTCTCTGGGCATCACAGACTTGGAGCTATCTTAGATCTCCTCATACTTAACCAACCGAACTTTCAGCGTCTCCCACTCACACCACTTCCTCATCTCGCCCCTTATCTGTCGGTGTCCCCCAAGGTTCAGTTCTTGGACCCCTGCTGTTCTCCATCTACACCTTCGGTCTGGGACAGCTCATAGAGTCCCACGGCTTTCAGTATCAGCTCTACGCTGATGATACGCAGATCTACCTTTCTGGACCTGACATCACCTCCCTACTAACCAGAATTATGCAATGTCTGTCTGCTATTTCATCCTTTTTCTCTGCTCGATTCCTAAAACTGAACATGGACAAAACAGAATTCATCATCTTTCCTCCTCCTCACTCAAACCCCCCACCTGACATATCCATCAATGTCAATGGCTGCTCACTTTCCCCAGTCCCATGTGCTCGCTGCCTGGGAGTAACTCTAGACTCTGATCTCTCTTTCAAGCCACACATCCAAGCCCTCTTCACCTCCTGCCACCTCCAACTCAAAAATATTTCCCGGATGCGTACATTCCTTTCCCAAGAAGCTGCAAAAACCCTAGCGCATGCCCTTATTATCTCGCGCCTAGATTATTGCAACCTCCTGCTCTGTGGCCTCCCTTCTAACAGTCTCGCACCCCTACAATCTATTCTAAACTATGCTGCCCGGTTAATCCACCTGTCCCCTCGCTACTCCACGACCTCTCCTCTCTGCCAATCCCTTCACTGGCTTCCCATTGCCCAACGATTCCAGTTCAAAACACTAACCATGACATATAAAGCCATCCACAACCTGTCTCCTCCCTACATCTGTGACCTAGTCTCCCGGTACTTACCTGCACGTAACATTCGATCCTCACAAGATCTCCTTCTCTGCTCCCCTCTCATCTCCTCTTCCCACCATCACATCCAAGATTTCTTCCGTGCCTCCCCTATAGTCTGGAATGCTCTGCCACAACATATCAGACTCTCGCCTACCTTGGCAAGCTTCAAAAGGAACCTGAAGATCCACCTCTTCTGACAAGCCTACAACCTGCTGTAACCCTCAGTCTGATATAACGCCACACAACCAGCTCTACCCTAACCTACTGTATCCTCACCTATCCCTTGTAGACTGTGAGCCCTCGCGGGCAGGGACCTCTCTTCTCCTGTACCAGTTTGTGCCTTGTATTGTTTATGATTATTGTACTTGTCCCTATTATGTATACCCCTTCACATGTAAAGTGCCATGGAATAAATGGCACAATAATAAATAATAATAATAATAATAATAGCTACACTTCCTCATAAATTCCAAAGGTCTTCACTATTTGTTGCTCACTTTTTTTCTCCTGTAGTGTTGGGCGGCCTCTTTTTCCTCCAGATATAGCTGATTTTGTCGTGGTTCTCATGCTCCCAGGTACTGAAGCATCTCTTTTTTTTATGTAAACCACTTTCATCTGATTTGCTCAGACAGCCTACTGTACACAAGGATGTACCCCAAGTGTCCTCGTCTCCCTCCTTGTAGATCTAGGTATATCCTGGGCTTGGCTTATTTTCCTTTTTATATTGATTCTATTCCATTTTTTGGTTTCTAAAGTATATTAATATCATTTATTATTATTTTTTTTTTTTTTATTGCATCCCAAGTAAGGTGAATCTATGACCGTTTTCTGTGTCACAATTATTGTTATAGGAGAGTTGTAGGAAATATGGTGATTTCTATCTGCGCTGCTGGAAATAACCGGGAAAAAGGAAGCAGGAGACATGAGATGATTATTGCGGTTTATTTTCTGTCTAATAATAATCCGCAAGAACCATCATATGTGTCCTGCATCCTTTATACCGGTTATTTCCAGCAGCGCAGATAGACGTCACCGTATTTCCTACATATCTCCTGCTTCGTCCCTCGTGGGACCCGCAGCACCTGACATACTCTAAAGTTGTGTGATGCAACTACATCTAGTGCGCTCACATACCTTACCTATACACAATTGTGTTTTGGTATCACTCTATTGTGCTTTCCTTGCTCCTTAGTTGTTTCACAATTATTGTTATATTACATTTTCTGAGGTGTAATCAACAAATTGATTTATTTCCACCTTTTTAGTGTCCGATTGGCCACACAGGAAATATTATACTTAGTACTTAATCTAGGATATACTTTCCAACTCTCCTTAAAGGGAATTTCTCAACATATTTTTGCCCCCTAATCTGAGAGCAGCATAACGTAGGGGCAGAGAGCCAGATTCCAGCGATGTGTCATTTACTGGGCTGCTTAATGTAGTTTTGATAAAATTACTTTTAATCAGCAGTAGATTATCATTAGAGGACTACTTGGCGTGCTGCCAGGTATACAGAGCTCATGAATGTGCTGGACTAACTATTAGATCTGCAGCAGAGAAAACATTGATTTTATCAAAATAACAGCAAACAGCTCAGTAAGTGACACATCGCTGGAACCAGGGTCTCTGTCTCTATATTATGCTGCTCTCAGATGGGGGAGCAGATTCCCTTTTAAAAAATACTATAGGCTCTCCACAAAAGTGGAGACGTACAACTGTAGACTGATGGAAGAATTGACAAACCTCCTGAGCACACAGTGAAACCTTTCAGTGTTCCTGATTAGTCTCTTGCCCATAACACCAGGATACTCCATAATTAGACAGAGCCCCGAAGTACAAACTCACATTCAAGAGTAAGGAAAAGTGGCTTTTTGTTACGTCACCGCCGGAGTCTGCTCCAGCGACTTCTGCTCCAATCGCCAGGCGACGCCGTGTTCCTGCCGTGGATGGTGCTGGTGATGGGAGAGGAGTAGATGCCAGCGGCACCGGTGGGCGCAGGCTCCGATCATCCACTGGGCTGGGTTAGCTTGGGATCTGCAGTACCGCTGGCTGACTATGGGTGGCATGTGTCTTCCAGCTGAAGTTGCCAGCGTTCAGCTACAGCCAATGGGAAGACACCACACCCTTCTTATTCCCCCTCCTTTCACATGACCACTGCCAGAGATAGTTCTGATTTCCTGGCTCCTGTTACGTCCTATTCTGTTTGGTGATTCCTGTGTATTGACTTCTGCGTGTTTTCTGACTACCCTCCTGCCTACTGTTTTTGTACCTCGCTGCCCGATCCGGATTTGACCTCTGCTACGTTTGCTGACTATGTCATTGCCTGCCGATTCTGTCCCTGTTCCGCAATTCCTGGTTTGACCCTGCCTGACTACTACTCTCATCGGACTGCAGCCTTCCACAGGTAGTGATCTCCAGTTCCCTGTGTAATTCCAAATCCCTGTAGAGGGGTTAAAGGGTTTCAGGGTTCTGGGGGTCCTGCTTGGTGAGTGGCTTCCCTCTAGCCTCCCCTTTACAGCCCATCTGTGTCTGTGGATCCAGGCAGGCGTTACACTTTTAAAGCCAACTCTCAGAGTTTGTGAGTAGATCAGTGTCCAGCCCATAGCCTGGAATGGCTCATTTATATATGAGAAAAATGTGGATTTCTCTATAATAAGAGATCGGATCACTGCTATCTAAGACATCATTTTATTCCGCTTCCTAAGACCTGCATGGCCATATATACGGCTTAGGAGGGTTGATCCTACTAACAGATTCCCTTTAAACTAAACACATATCCTTCTATGAAGATTGGCCAATCACATAAAAGAAAAACAGACCCTTTATGAAAGAGAACACCTATAAACTAACACTTTTAATAACATTTACTAATAAACGTATCTTACCCAAGGGAGGAAGCCTCAGATTGGAGCTTTGGAAGCTTTATGTCACTGTCAATGTACCTTTTACTATCACTGTTAAGAAAATGTTGTAGACAAATGTTAAGATTTGTGCAATTTTAAGGAAAGAAAAAGCTAAATTATTCCACTACCTTAGTAAATTTTTGCAGGGACTGCACTTTATATGCCATTCTCCATGTGGAGAGCGCTAATGTCATGCTGTACAAAGGGCTGGGGAGAAGTAGTACAGTGTATTTCCCACTAGGTGGCAGCAGTGTAGTGAAGGAGAGTCAGAGTAACACTGTAACAGGAAGGAGGCTGAAGTACAGTAGAAGTAACGTCAGCAGGCAGTTCACAGGTGAACCACCAGGGGGTAATAGAGTAGTCAAGCAGTCAGGATCTAGCCAGGAAAGTCAAGTCACTGCAGAGGGAGGATCAAAATCAGGTTAGAAAACAGAACCGAAGTCAGATGCCTGGAGATCAGGTAAGCAGAGGGATACACAAAGGGCTCAGGGAACAGAAGTCAAGACCGGAGGGTGAGGAGACACAAACATGGGAACGAGTATGAACCAGGATGGCTAAACAACTGACAGGTGCGGGAAGTCAGGAACTGGGACAGATGGATGAACAGGGGAGTGTACAGGTCAGGGCATGGTAACAAGGGGTCAGATCAAACAGGAAATCTCACCAGAGCCAGTCACAGGCTGCAGAGCAGAACTATAACCAGTGCTGGAATGTAAGTGCTGCGACCAGATATAGTGTCTTCTGAAACCAGAACAAGGCTGATGGAAGTTAACCCCTGACATGACCAGGCCGGGTCTGGGAAACACTGGAGCGGAAAATACCGGTCCTGGATTATGACAGTAGGGAAACCCTTCACCAGGCAATGCAAGACAAACAGTACCCCTAGATCTCAAACAAAGACTTTTCACCCAGCCAATGAGTATCCTGCATGGTATGGCAAGAACCCTGAAACAGCTGTCTGCAGATGAAGGTCTTTTTCTTTTGGAGAAAAGAGAAATCATGTGGTAAGGTTCTGTAAAGGGCCACCAATGACCACCTCGACTTGGCACAAGACATCCAGCTTTCCTCCTGTCTCAAGAGTTATTAAACATAGAAAAAATATATTTACTCATTCCAATACAGTCATTCACGCAAATGGAGGTTGGTATGAGTCGGCAGAACTGACGTAGAATACGTTTTTTGGCCACTGGTAAATTTTTTTCACTAACAAAGTAATTATTCTGCCAATTTTCATTTTTGGAAAAAAAAAATTCGGAGTCAGTGAAAGGAGATTACTGTTGACTGCCTCCTTTCTATATGTCAGTTCTTGAGTCACAGCATAATTAAAGCATCCCTCCACGGTCAGGACTTTGCAAAAGTGCATCTGAGAACTTAGATTCTGGAGCTCCTAGCTGGGAAAGTGAGACATTTTGCATGACTGCGGTCACACCTGAATTTCTTAAATTATGTATTGAGCGATATAAATAGAAAATGATAAATTAATATAGTTTTAATACATTTTGATTGACCCCAATATATTTTCACCTGAATCGTTTTTTGTTCATCAACCACTGCACAAAGTCCTTGGCTTTCATTTTGTCCAGGTATCTCGTCAGGTCACTGGAGAAGGTTCCTTCAGAGTGTCGCTTAATGTTTGATGTGAATACTTGAGCCTGGTATTCTTGCCATCTATAATTAGGACATAAAAAGGTGGAAGTAAAAAAAATAAAGATTTACTAATGTAACTCATTCTTTAATGACATGATGTGTTTATGGTTTCATAGACAACAAATTGTTTTAGGGCTTCCTTAAAGTTGCACTATACTCTACCTTTCCATGCATCTAATTTCATACGGATTTCTTTTGCTTTCGGGGAAGAATATTGCTTTTCAGATGGGGTCTGACTGTCTCAAAGGTATTGCACTAAAGGAACTGTTCAAAATCCAAGTATTTCTTCGGAAGAGACACTATAAGGTTGGTGCATCTGTACATTGACTGCAAAGGAAATTAACTAGAATTGTAATATTGATGATTGGACTAAGCAGATTTTCTATGTCCAAGAAATACTAATATATTGGGCATTGTGCTCAGCATGAGACTAAAGGCCGCTTTACACGCTGCGATATCGGTACCGATATCGCTAGCGTGTGTACCCGCCCCCATCTGTTGTGCGACACGGGCAAATCGCTGCCCGTGCCGCACAACATCGCCCAGACCCGTCACACTACTTACCTGCCCGGCGACGTCGCTGTGACCGGCGAACCACGGGTGGGTGTTGTGGGTGTACTAACATGCTAAGAGGGCGGAATGAGCGCAGGAACTAACGACATTGCAACTTGTCCCTGCTCTCATTTGCATGTCATAAAGGATTTTTAGAATTACTTTTTCTAAAGACTCTTCATCTATGCTAGTGTATACAGAGACAGGCAGGGATTAGTAATATGCACCCAGAACTGCTCAGGGTTCTGGGTGCATATTGATGCTGGGTAATGGGCATTGAATAGCATGTTAGCATGCCCCTCTGGACATCTTAAAGGGAACCTGTCAGGTGCAATATGCACCCACAACCATGAGCAGTTCTGGGTGCATATTGCTAATCCCTGCTTAACCGCACCTGTATACAGTAGCATAGATAAAGAGATCTTTAGGAAAATTATTTCTAAATATCTTTTGCCGTATGCTAATGAGCAAGGTGCCTAGTCCTCTGGGCATTAGTTCCCTGGCCAGACGCCTCCATTAGCATGATAGTACGCCCCTGTTGGCGTGCTATCATGCTAATGAATACGCAGCATCACAGGATGATCTCACTCCACTTTCCACTGCCATTGCCGCCTGATGCAGGATTTCGGGTCATGCACACTATGAAGCCTGATATACGCGTCCTGGCTTCAAACTGAAGTAGTGCTCATGACCCAAACTCTGGGGTCATGTGCACTGAGCTGAAATCTCCCGTCAGATACGACGGCGGCGAAGAGGTGAGTGAGATCATCCTGTGTCGCTGCGTATTAATTAGCATGTTAATACGCCCACAAGGGGTGTACTAACATGGTAATGGGGGCAACTTGCTGGGGAACTAACGCCCAGGGGGCTAGTCCCTCGCTCATTAGCATATGGTAAAAGATCTTTAGAAATACTTTTTCTAAAGATCTCTTTATCTATGCTAGTGTATACAGTGACAGTTAGGCAGGAATTAGCAATATGCACCCAGAACTGCTCGTGGTTCTGGGTGCATATTGCACCTGACAGATTCCCTTTAAAAGGTAATTGTACTTACAACAAATTTTACAAAAATCAGTAGTGCATGAAGATGCAATAACCTTTGTAGCATATCCTGTCAGAGAAATCTGGTTCTTTCTCCACTTATAAGCCACTTCTTCCCCTTCCCTTTGCCTCCTGAACTCACCACTGCTTTTAGTAAAAAAAAAAACAAAAAAACAAACAAAACAGTTCAGCTCCATCTTTCTCAAGACAAGTTAAAGTACTACGGTAGCACAGCAAGGTGTCAGATTACACCCCTCATTGTACTATATGGAGAGTGACGAAGGAGAGGGGAGCAGAGTGAGGAAACAGGCAGACACACAATACTGAACCTTCTAACAAGTCTCTAACCTCACCCAAGAGCTGGATAAACAACTATACTGCTCAATATTACTATATACTTTCCTCCATGCTGCTTCTTATATATGTGTGCTAAGGAATAAAGAGCAGGAAAACCTCTGTGTGCTTTGCAGTGCATGGGAGACATCATGGCAGCTCGTCTCCTGTAACCAGCTCAAACAGTAAAAACTGGTGAAAATGCAGGATATAAACTATATAGTCGGCAGCTGTCATATTATTCCTAATGTACACAAAGAACAGCTTCATCTGAAAAGTTACTTGAATAGTTATCCTATAAATGGCACAGATCTTCTTTTTTTATAAAACATTCTTACCTTGTTTCATCTGAAGAATCTCTTACCACAATCTGCAGACTCTCAGGAGCCATAACTAAGATGATTGCAGCCGTCAGGTAGATTAATTGTGTCTTTTTCATCTGATAAGCTGAAAAGCATGGAAGACACGATCATACATTTTCTACTACATGTATGATAATCATCAGTTTACAAATATTGAGTTTATTACTTTATTTTATGTCTTTAGTGTATGGATAGCTCATCTTGTGCATGAGCAGTGGCACTGTAACATCCATTATATATTTATAGTATTGATATCATATAGTAAAATACTTTAAATTATGAAATGGCTTTGTTCACTATAAATGGTTTTTTCCCATTAGTTTTTATTTGTTTTAATACATCTACAAATAACATATAGATTAGACAAGAGTAAACTTTGTGTCCATATGTATATACTAAAACTGACTTGGAGATATAATATCACGATCTCATAGACTTACCTTGTAAAGAGCTTAATTACGGCGCCTCTGGTTTTCTCTGTGGTAGTGGATGGTGTCTGCCCGCCTCTCCATGTGTTGTCGTTTTATGCAGTCACCAAACTCCCAGATGACAGGTAGGTCATCAGTGCGTCTCATTTTAGTCCTCAAGCCATTATAATTGCCACTCCTTCACTTTAGAGGGTGGTATTGTGGCTATCTACAAGAAGTAGCTAGACTAATCATATTAACTATATATTCTTCTTATATATTAGACAACAGAAAAGGTCATTGGAAGTTGTCAGATAGAATCATAGATTTGGTATTAAATTCAATGCCCAAAGGTAGAATTAAAGTCCTAAATATTTCAGACTAATGGGCATGAATCCACATCACAAGTACTCTATAGATTAGCACCTTACATGCAAGACGATGGGAAAGAAGACCTTACCTTCTAAAAAGAATTATAACACAAACCCGAACTTCACAATTAAAGTGACTCTTCTAGGGTGATGCCTAAAGGGAAACGTAAAGTTACCCTAAAAGCGTAACTACTTTCAAGCAGCTTTTTGGAATAAGCTGTCCTGTGTGTGTATGTAAGCCATGTTAAAACCTGACAGCTGAGGGCTGGTATTCTCAGGCTGGGGAGACACATGGTTATTGAGCCTCCCCAGCTTAAAAATAGCAGCCTGCATCTGCCTGGAATTTCCGCATCCATTTGATGCCACAGTCCCTGCGCTTTTCTCGACTCTTCTCGATTGCCCTGATGCGGTGGCAATCGGGATAATAAGGGGTTAATTGCAGCTCACAGCTGCCACTAAGCTCTAGATTAGTAATGAAAGGTGTCTGAGATCCCCTTTACTAATCTGTAAGTGAAAAGAAATAAACGCAAACACCAAAAAATCCTATATTTGAAATAAAAGCTAAAAAAAGCCCACCCTCTTTAACCATTTTATTAACCCAAAACACTCTTGCAAAACCGATGACAATTCCAGCTCTGCTACATCTGAATTCACACCAAGCTGCCATAGAATGTGGAATTCAAGCAGATACTGAATGAGCTGAGCAATGAGTGGTGACATCACTCAGGTTATTTGCGGTCACAGCTAGAGGTTCCCACGGGCCTCCACCTCTGATTGCAGGTAACCTGACCTAAGGTGACCTCGCCTCAGGTGAGTCCTGTATCTCCTGGCATAACACTTTAAGAACATATTCTTCCACCCAATCTACACCTCCTGGCAAAAAGCCCACATCACGTCAGCATCATAGCGCATGTGGTTTGATGTATTTTTTTTTACCAGGAGGTGTAGATTAGGTGCATGAATATGGTGTAAATATTTCATCGCCAAATTTGCATCTCTTGGCCCAAAAGATTAAATGGGGGGGGGGTTTTGACAGGAAGTGCAAAATTTGAAAATTTCGTGCTGAAATCTGGTGCAGAAATTTCAGCACCAAGTTTGCACCTCCTGTCAGAAAACTGCACCAAAACGGCATCAAAACCTTTTTTGCATTTTTGGCCCAAGAGCTGCAAATTTGGTGATGACATTTTTACGCCATATTTATGCACACAATCTACACTTCCTGGTAAAAAGTGCATCAAAACTGTATGCAGTATAGTGTGGTAATGATGCTTTTTTTGCCAGGAGGTGTAGATTGGGTGCAGGAATATGGTGTAAAAGTCAATCTGCTAAATAGAAGAAAACACAGAACTTTGGTTGAGTGTATCTTTTGTAGATTAGTTAAAATTCTAGTCAGAAATGAAAGTCTACCTGTTTAGCCGAATCCTTATATGCAGTATTTATGTGATGTAGTGGCGTAACGTCAAGCTGGTGGGCTCATAAGCAAAACATCCAACAGGGATTTCCAGTGATTATAGGTATTTAATGGTATTGCTGTTCTTATCGACCACAGGGACTTTTTGGGCTTTTTAGGCTATGTGCCCACGCTGCGGATTTTGCGCGGATTTTGCCGCGGATTTGCCGCGGATTTACCGTGGATTTTCCGAAAATCTGCAGCTGCGGCACTTCCAAGCCATTTCAATGGCATTTTGGAAATGCTGTGTCCATGCTGTGTTTCATCCGGAAAAATCTGCAGCATGTCAATTATTGTTGCGGATTTTGGTGTGGATTTTGGGTATAGAATGGGGAAAAAAAAAAAAATCCGCATCAAAATCCGCAGCAATTTCGCGGTAATCCGCGGTAAATCCGCGGCAAAAATAAGGTGCGGATTTGCTGCGAAAGTCGCGGATTTTCATGCAGAAAAATCCGCAGGTACATTCTACCGTGGACACATAGCCTAAAGGCCCCGTCACACTAAGCAACATCGCTAGCAACATCGCTGCTAACGAACAACTTTTGTGACGTTGCTAGCGATGTTGCTGTGTGTGACATCCAGCAACAACCTGGCCCCTGCTGTGAGGTCGTTGGTTGTTGCTGAATGTCCTGGGCCATTTTTTAGTTGTTGCTGTCCCGCTGTGAAGCACAGATCGCTGTGTGTGACAGCGAGACAGCAACAACTAAATGTGCAGGCAGCAGGAGCCGGCTTCTGCGCAGTCTGGTAACCAATGTAAACATCGGGTAACCAAGAAGCCCTGTCCTTGGTTACCCGATATTTACCTTTGTTACCAGCCTCCGCCGCTCTGTCAGTGCCGGCTCCTGCTCTGTGCACATGTAGCTGCAGGACACATCGGGTTAATTAACCCGATGTGTCCTGCAGCTAGGAGAGCAAGGAGCCAGCGCTAAGCATTGTGCGCTGCTCCCTGCTCTGTGCACATTTAGCTGCAGCACACATCAGGTAATTAACCCGATGTGTGCTGTAACTAGGAGAGCAGGGAGCCAGCGCTCAGTGTGCGCTGCTCCCTGCTCTCTGCACGTGTAGCTGCGTGCGCTGGTAACCAAGGTAAATATCGGGTTGGTTACCCGATATTTACCTTAGTTACCAAGCGCAGCATCTTCCACGCGGCGCTGGGGGCTGGTCACTGGTTGCTGGTGAGCTCACCAGCAACTCGTGTAGCGACGCTCCAGCGATCCCTGCCAGGTCAGGTTGCTGGTGGGATCGCTGGAGCGTCGCAGTGTGACATCTCACCAGCAACCTCCTAGCAACTTACCAGCGATCCCTATCGTTGTTGGGATCGCTGGTAAGTTGCTTAGTGTGACTGGACCTTAAAACTCCAAAGCCTGGGTGTGTCTGCAACTTCTGTACTCACTATAGGGCTGCCCCTGACAGCCATAGTAACTACAAGACTTTTGCCAGTCATCCAGAGCGTCTCTTAGGTTTTGAAGGCAATCCACTGTAGTGAGAGAACACATGATGGCTTTGCAGTGGGTGAGCAGACCCCCTGCAAAAGGGAGCATAGTTAACCCGG
The DNA here is from genome assembly GCF_048569485.1 of Anomaloglossus baeobatrachus. Lineage (NCBI taxonomy): Eukaryota > Metazoa > Chordata > Amphibia > Anura > Aromobatidae > Anomaloglossus > Anomaloglossus baeobatrachus. The sequence goes on from NC_134354.1 coordinate 672,165,320, forward strand.
AAATGTTATTAATAAAAATGTTTTATTTGCATGTGTATTGTGTTAGGGTACCCCTAGTGGCCGGGTGGGACGGCTGTCACCACAATGAGGAGGAGCCGGCAGAGACAAGGGGAGGAGAGAGCAAGGGTGTGAGGAAAAGATTAGATCAAGGGAGCAGTCGTCTCGGGGACAGGAGCGGAGCAGCAGAGCCGGGGCAGAGTGTGGGAGCTGGAAATCAGGGAAGCCGGTGAGAAAAGGAGCGGGCGGAACCTCATAGTGTGAAGCAGTCCGGTGTGGGTCCGGGCTGTGGGTAGCCAGAAGTGGGAGCCGGGCGAAGTGGAGTAGCCAGGCACATCCCCACTGGAGGGGACGCAAGGACAGGCTTCCCCCAGCTAAGAAAGCGTATCATCACCTTTATTGCTTTGTTTGGGACTTTGTGAAGAATAAAAGAATGTTTGTTCATTGCATCGAACCCTGCCTGAAGAGTGTTTGTGCGCCGGATAACATCTGCATCACCACCACACTCTGCCCCACCAAGTCATCTCCTGTCCCCATAGTGACGGTGGAACCAGGGGTAAGCCTGATTGCAAGGGCCACGACTACAAGGCCAGAGGCACCCCTGGCACCCCGTTACAGCTTCATAGTTTAGAGACATGTATTAATGAATGAAGCATAATCTAATTTCATTAACCAACAGAGATGTCATCCTAATTTATACTTTCGTAGATCTTTTAACTAACTCACAGAAAGTGTAATAGTAAGTTGGACAGATCAGAAAAGTTACTGCCTGACTCCTGAGACTTAAAAAATATATGATATGTCTTACACTGATACAATAGCTTCCTATTTTTACATTCATATGGTCATTAGTTATGTTAGAATATATCAATATTTAGATAAATAAGGCTAACAAGGATGAAAATAAATACAGGTGACATCAATCCACCAAACAACCATTGCTCTGTTTAATCCATTCTGGAGCCCCTGAAGCCCTCTGCGAAAGGTTGAGCCAATTAGGCTGACGCATATGTCCGAAAGCTCATTACCCCAGAGGAATTTTGAAAGATTATTAATATAATTACATAGATAAATGTCATGTGTGATGTTGAGTAGTATGTGATGCAAAAAATAGTGCTAAAATACAATAAAATACTAAAAACATCGCTATACTTTAAATTCCAAATTCCATTATCCTTATTAATTCCAACGTCCTCTATCTAAGGCCCCTTTCACACGTCAGTGATTCTGGTACGTTTGTGCTTTTTTTTAAACGTACCAGAATCACATACGCAGACCCATTATAATGAATGGGTCTGCTCACACTTCAGTGATTTTTCACTGCACGTGTCTCCGTGCGGCGTACCCGCGTGTGCGTGATTGCTGCACGGAGACATGTTCATTTTTTTCTGGCATCACTGATGTTCCACGGACCACGCAGTGGTGTGGTCCGTGAAACACGTGCCAGAAAAAAAGTGCATTTAAAATAATAAACATTTTAACTCACCCGGCGTCCAGCGATGTCCTCTGCAGCCCGTCCTCCCTGCTGCTTCTAAGCCGGCTGATTACTGTCGCGCATCTTAATGATGCACGACACAACCGACCCGGAAGCAGCTGCTGCGGGGGTCACCGCCGGCCGGATGCTGCACCGCGGGAGGATTCAGCACCACGGAGAGCGGGAGCGCGCACAGGTGAGTTGATTTCTAAGTGCAATCACGGGCCACGGAGAACGGAGCCCGGACTGCACTTAGACAACCCACGTGTGCCGTGATTCACGGCACATGCAGGGACATGTGCGTGTTTTACACGCCAGTGAAAAAGTCACTGTTTTTCACTGACGTGTGAAACGGGCCTAATACACAGTGTATAGGCTTACAAGTTTTGTTTTATAACGTAAAGCACAAATTTGTAAGGAGAATGAACATATATCCTCCATCCATAAAATGTTTGCTGTTCATGTTAACTCATTGGGAAGGACTGCTCATTGGCTTATGTTCTTGCCTGTACAGTCCCTGACAAAGTTCTGTCGCTTATCCATGTTATGTAAATAGAAGCTTATAACCTGACTTTAAATTTATCCATTGGTTTTATAAATTACTGTTTTGAAAGCTGAAACCCTCCCAAATTTGGTGTAGGTTATGAAAATAAAGTTTCTGCAAAGCTGAAATATTGATCATTTAATGAACACAGAAAGGTCAGATTTTGGCAAGACAAATATTTTGTCGCCCACAGAAAGTAATGTGAAATTCAAACAATTAACTTCTAATACAAAGATATGTTGCATAACAATGAATGAAGCTGTGGTGCTATTAGAGCCATATTTAATATTTTGTGTGACTTCCATGAGCTTGAAGGACTGCATCCATGCGGTTCAACAATGATTCATACAATTTATTGATGAAGTCATCAGAAATAGCAAAGAATGCAGTCTTACATGCCTCCCAGAGTTCATCTAGATTCTTTGGTTTTGTCTTCCAAGTTTCCTCTTTCATCCTACCCCAAACATGCTCAATGATGTTCATGTCTGGTGACTGGGCTGGCCAGTCCTTGAGCATCTTGATCTTCTTTGTCAGGAGGAACTTTGTTGTAGAGATGGATGTATGAGATGGAGCACCATCCTGCTGCAGAATTTGACCCCTCTTATGATTGGGAATATAAGAGGTAGCTAATACTTCTTGATATTTTAGGCTACTGATATTGCCATCCACCTTGCAAATGTTTTGCACACCCCCATACTGAATGTATCCCAGACTATGATCTTTCCACCACCAAATATAACTGTTTTTTTTTATCCATACGGGCTCCAGTAGGTCTCCTGCATTATTTGCGATGGCTGTGGTGTAATTCAACTGAAGATTCATCAGAGAAATCCACCTTCTGCGACTTTTCCAGCGTCCAAATGTTTAGCAGGCTGTGGGACTTGGTAAATGCCACATGTTTTTTTAATTGCCTTTTGTTTAGTGAACGTTTGTTGGTTGGAAAATGCAAATCCAGCCCCTCTTCCACTGCAGCAGAGCTCCAAAGACCTGGTCACCTCAAGTCCCTGTGTCAACTAGAACAGTTTGTAGGTTTCTGGCTCAAAATGGCCTTCATGGTTGAATCAGTGCCCAGAAGCCAGCTTCCTCCTGAGCAGTTGTCTTGCGGGGTCTGCCAGACCTGGGCTTGTCAAAAACATCTTCAATCTCTTCAAATTTTTTTTTAATTTTTTGTACTTGCCGCTGAGACACATTAAAGGTGCCAGACACCTCTGCAGTAGATCTGGTCTTCAGCCTCTTGATAATCAAGGCTTTGGTCGCAGGGTGGCTTTTTGGCATGTTTTCAGAGGTCAAGTTGCAGTTCAAGTGAAGGTCTGAGGTGCTGGGTTTCTTTTTATACACACCCACTAATTAACCGATCATTTAGTGAGCACAGGTGAGGATGTAAACTGGGATTGGGTGCATTATATGACAAGGCGACAAAACTTTTGTCTTGCCAGAATATGACCATTCTGTGTTCATTAAATGATCAATATTTCAGCTTTGCAGCAACTTTATTTTCATAACCTAAACCAAATTTGGGAGAGTTTCAGCTTTCAAAAGAGTAATTTATGAAACCAATGGATGAATTTAAAGTCAGGTTCTAAGCTTTTATTTACATAACATGGATAAGCGACAGAACTTCTGTGAGGGACTGTACTGTAAAGTATCCTGTTTATTTTGGCTGCGTACATTATACTGTTCTATGGATAGGGTAGCAAATGGCAGGTTGCCATATATAGTAGCTTTCAGCTGTAGTGTTGGCTATTAGTTGTAGAGGGAGGTAAAGATAGTGGGATATGCCCAATTTGAGATTCGGATTGTTGAGGAGATGGGAGTAATAGCACTGATGTGAAGAGTCAAAAGGGGGCTGCAAGAGTCAGGAGTACATAAAAGAAGATGTTTATTGATCTGCATTCAGTTGGCCTGTGAAGAAGTTAGGCCTAAGGCCTGTTCTACCAGGAAATATTGCTGTGTGCTGCAAGCTGTTGATGGATATAGTTTAGACCAGCTGGCTATGTTTGTTACGACTGAGCCCCAGATCCTGAAAAATGAGAACGCTGTTGGTCTCGTAAAAAAAAATGTCACCACTTAGATAAAAGCAAAACTATACATGTTTAGTGAAACAAAACAGAAAATCTGCCACTCAAATTTCAAAATCTGAGTACCGGAATCTTTGTTATGTTTGTACTATGGAGTTAGATCCTATCCCGGCATCTCACTATACCAAGAGTGCCATATTTTGTATCTATACATGTTTAGTGTCCATGAACTCATACTGACCTGGAGAATCATATTGTGGGGTCTGTTTTACTATATAGTGAACACGGTAAATAAAGCCCCTAAAAACCAATCATGCAATAGCCCTTTTAATGCAATTTCACCGCACTTGTAATTTTTTTACGTTTTCCAGTACAACATGTGGCAGAATGACTGGTATCGTTCAAAAGTACAACTTGTCCCGCAATAAACAAGCCCTCATATGGCTATATTTATGTAAAAGTACAAAAGTTATGGGTTTTGGAAGAAGGTGAGGAAAAAACAAAAATTAAAAATGGAAAATCACCCCGGGGTGAAGGGGTTAAGCCTTTGCTGCAACCAATCTCTTTTTTGTAAAAAATTGAAAGAAAAATACCCAAGTCCTAAATGTGAGTCTTGCATGGGTAGGGAGGCAAAATATATTTTAATAATGTTCATTTTGAATTTTTTGTCCTTGAAAACTTCCATCTTTGTATCTATAGAGTCTGGTAATAATAGATCCTATACGATAAAAGTCCATCGTTATCTCCGATACAGACAGAGAAGCATTTTTTTTTTTGAGAGATTAAATTAAATTATTTTTCTTCAAGACACAAGTTATAATCTTATGTTCTCTATGGAGACTTTAAAATGAACAACTTGCTACTTTTTTTAATTGAGCCATTACTATATTTATACTCTGGTGTCACAAGCCGGTTAATCTTTACTTATATAAGTGTAGGTTGCAGTCAATTAAGTTCACGTGTCAGTAATAATTGATCATTAACTGGAAGGTTGACGATGGCTCTTTATCTCATATATGTCACTTTATGTGAAAGTATTCAAACATACATTGCCTGAAGTTAGAGAATATAAATAGTATACAGCTTTACTAATAGGAATCACATTGATGGCCTCTATTTTATAATGAATGCAGTGTAGTGAACAGCATCAAGCACAGAAGAAACTAAAAAGTGAACCTATGCGTGTAATTTCTTTCCCTAAACCTCAAACATAGTGTTGGGGTATGTGCACACGCTGCAGATTTGGTGTAGAAATTTCTGGTATGAAATAAGCATCTTCTGGCAGAAAACCACACCAAGAAATGCACCGAAAAACGCATGCATTTTTTGGTGCATTTTGGTGAGTTTTCAGTGTGTTGTTTGGTACGTTCTTTTTCCATGTGTGTTTTTTTATGAAGTCAATGGCTGGAAGAGCAAAAAAAAGAGAATTTTGTTTACTTACCGTAAATTCTTTTTCTTATAGTTCCGTATTGGGAGACCCAGACATTGGGTGTATAGCTTCTGCCTCCGGAGGACACACAAAGTACTACACTAAAAAGTGTAGCTCCTCCCTCTGAGCATATACACCCCCTGGATAACCAGATCTAGCCAGTTTAGTGCAAAAGCTGAAGGAGAATAGCCACCCACAAGTAAAGACAGAGCAAGAACCGGAACAACCGGAGCCTCTGTCTACAACAACAGCCGGTGATAAGACGCGGAACAAGAAACTGCCAACAGGCAACAGGGAGGGTGCTGGGTCTCCCAATACGGAACTATAAGAAAAAGAATTTACGGTAAGTAAACAAAATTCTCTTTTTCTTTATCGTTCCTATGGGAGACCCAGACATTGGGACGTCTCAAAGAAGTCCATGGGTGGGAATAAACAGAAAACTGAGAAGTAGGCGGAGCCTAACTTCACAAATGGGCGACAGCCGCCTGAAGGATGCGTCTGCCCAAGCTCGCATCTGCCGAAGCATGAGCATGCACTTGGTAGTGCTTTGAAAAGGTATGCAGGCTAGTCCAAGTGGCAGCCTGACAGACCTGCTGAGCTGTAGCCTGGTGCCTTAAAGCCCAAGAGGCACCGACAGCTCTGGTCGAGTGTGCCTTGATCCCTGGCGGGGGAGGCACCTGAGTACACTGGTAGGCATCGGATATGGCCGACCTAATCCAACGAGCTAAGGTCGGCTTAGAAGCCGAGAGGCCCTTACGCCGACCTGTGGTTAGCACAAAAAGAGAGGTGCACCGCCTAAGAACAACGGTGCGAGACACATAGATCCGGAGCGCCCGCACCAGATCCAGAGTATGCAACGCTTTTTCAAAGCGATGAACAGGAGCCGGACAAAAGGAAGGCAGGGAAATGTCCTGGTTAAGGTGGAAAAGAGAAACCACCTTAGGGAGAAAATCCGGAGTCGTACGGAGAACCACCTTGTCTTGATGAAAAACCAAAAAAGGTGACTCCGAAGAGAGCGCAGCCAAATCAGAGACTCTCCTGAGGGAAGTTATGGCCACTAGAAAGACCACTTTCTATGAAAAACGAGACAAAGAAACCTCCCTAAGAGGCTCAAAGGGGGGTTTCTGCAAGGCCGTGAGGACCAGATTGAGGTCCCAGGGATCCAAGGGCCGCCGGTAAGGCGGAATGATGTGAGACGCGCCCTGCATGAAGGTGCGCACCTGAGCCAGCCGGGCGATACGCCGCTGGAACAGCATTGACAGAGCCGAGACTTGTCCCTTGAGGGAATTGAGGGATAGTCCTAGCTGCAGACCGGACTGTAGAAAGGACAGAAGGGTCGGCAAGGAAAAAAGGCCAAGGAGAATGGCCGGAAGAGCGACACCAGGACAGGAAAATTCTCCAGGTCCTGTGATAGATTTTGGCCGAGGAAGACTTCCGAGCCCGAGTCATAGTGGAGATGACTTCAGGAGGAATACCAGAAGCCGTCAAGATCCAGGACTCAAGAGCCACGCCGTCAATCTGAGAGCCGCAGAATTCTGGCGGAAAAATGGACCTTGTGAGAGAAGGTCTGGACGGTCCGGAAGATGCCACGGCACCTCTACGGACAGATGGAGCAGGTCTGGGTACCAAGCTCGCCTGGGCCAGTCCGGTGCAATGAGGATGACCCGACGGCCCTCCATTCTGATCTTGCGCAGAACTCTTGGCAAGAGAGCTAGAGGGGGAAACACGTAGGACAGATGAAACTGGGACCAATCTTGAACCAGAGCGTCCGCTGCAAGGGCCTGAGGATCGTGGGAGCGAGCCACGTAAACCGGAACCTTGTTGTTGTGCCGGGATGCCATTAGATCCACTTCCGGAGTGCCCCACTTGCGGCAGATTGACTGAAACACTGCCGGATGCAGGGACCACTCGCCACTGTCCACGGTTTGACGGCTGAGATAATCTGCTTCCCAGTTTTCCACGCCTGGGATGTGGACTGCGGATATGGTGGACTTGGAGTCCTCCGTCCATTGAAGGATGCGTTGAACCTCCAACATTGCCAGGCGGCTGCGTGTCCCGCCTTGGTGATTGATGTAGGCAACCGCTGTCGCGTTGTCTGACTGGACTCGGATGTGCTTGCCCGCCAAAAGGTGGTGAAAGGCTAGGAGAGCCAGAAGCACAGCTCTGGTTTCCAGCACATTGATCGAGAGGGCTGACTCGGACGGAGTCCAAGTGCCCTGTGCTCGGTGGTGGAGACATACCGCTCCCCAGCCGGATAGACTGGCATCCGTGGTGAGGATCACCCAGGACAGGGCCAGGAAGGAGCATCCCTGAGACAGAGAGAGGGGCTGAAGCCACCACTGAAGGGAGCCCCTGGTCTGTGGCGACAGAGCCACTAGCCTGTGCAAGGAGGAAGTCCGCTTGTCCCAACAGCGGAGAATGTCCAGCTGCAGAGGACGCAGATGGAACTGGGCAAAGGGAACAGCCTCCATTGACGCCACCATCTGACCCAGCACCTGCATCAGGTGCCTGATGGAATGACGGCGGGGCCTCAGCAGAGAGCGCACCGCCAGATGGAGGGACTGCTGTTTGACTAAGGGCAGCTTCACAAGTGCCGGCAGAGTCTCGAACTGCATCCCTAGGTACGTGAGCCTCTGGGTCGGAGTCAGAGTGGATTTGGGCAGATTGACAAGCCACCCGAATTGGGTTAGAGTGGCGAGAGTGAGCGAGACACTCCGCTGACAGTCTGCGCTGGATGAAGCCTTGACTAGAAGGTCGTCCAGGTAAGGAATCACTGCCAACCCCTGGAGGTGCAGAACCGCAACCACTGCTGCCATGACCTTGGTGAATACTTGAGGGGCCGTGGCTAACCCGAAGGGGAGAGCCACGAATTGGAAATGTTCCTCTCCGATTGCAAAACGTAGCCAACGCTGGTGTGAAACTGCAATTGGCACATGCAGATAGGCATCTCTGATGTCGATGGATGCCAGGAAATCTCCTTGGGTCATTGAGGCAATGACTGATCGCAGAGACTCCATGCGAAAATGCCGCACCTGAACATGCTTGTTGAGAAGCTTGAGATCCAGGATGGGCCGGAAGGAACCGTCCTTTTTGGGGACTAGGAAGAGATTTGAGTAGAAACCTCTGAACCGTTCCCGGGCAGGAACCGGTACAATTACTCCGTTGGCCTGCAAGGATGCCACGGCCTGAGAGAAGGCGGCGGCCTTGGAGCAGGGGGGAGTTGACAGAAAAAATCTGTTTGGCGGGCTGGAAGAGAATTCTATCCTGTAGCCGTGGGAGATGATATCCCGCACCCACTGATCAGAGACGTGTTGAAACCACACGTCGCCAAAGTGGGAGAGCCTGCCACCGACTAAGGACGTTGCTGGCGCGGCCAGATAGTCAAGAGGAGGCTGCCTTAGTGGCAGCAGCTCCTGCGGTCTTTTGTGGACGCGCCTTTGTGCGCCAGTTGGGTTTTTGGTCCTTGGATGAGTTAGTGGACGAGGCCGAGGGCTTAGAGGATGACCAGTTGGAGGAACGAAAGGAACGAAACCTCAACTGGTTCCTACCCTGGGCAGGTTTCCTGGTTTTAGTTTGTGGCATGGAAGTACTCTTCCCGCCAGTAGCTTTCTTAATAATTTCATCCAGTTGTTCACCGAATAGCCTGGATCCAGCAAAAGGGAGCCCATCAAGGTACTTCTTTGAAGAAGCATCTGCCTTCCACTCTCGAAGCCACAAGATCCTGCGGATAGCGAGGGAATTAGCCGAAGCCACCGCAGTGCGGTGAGAAGCCTCCAGCATGGCAGACATGGCATAGGATGAAAAAGCTGAAGCTTGGGAAGTTAAGGCAACCATTTCGGGCATAGATTCCCTGGTGAGGGAATGCATCTCCTCTAGAGAAGCAGAGATGGCCTTGAGAGCCCACACTGCTGCAAAAGATGGGGAGAACGAGGCCCCAGCCGCCTCATATACAGATTTGGCCAGAAGGTCAACCTGGCGGTCAGTGGAATCCTTAAGAGAGGTGCCATCAGCCACTGATACAACGGTCCGGGCTGAGAGTCTAGACACCGGAGGGTCTACCTTTGGTGAATGAGCCCACTCCTTGACCACCTCAGGTGGAAAGGGAAAACGGTCATCAGAACCACGCTTTGGGAAGCGTTTGTCAGGACAGGCCCTAGGCTTGGTCACAGTGGCCTGAAAACTGGAGTGGTTAAAGAACACACTCCTTGTCCTCTTAGGCAAGGTAAACTGGTGCTTTTCTGCCAGAGAGGGTTGCTCCTCTGATACTGGCGGATTGAGGTCCAGTACAGAATTAATGGACGCAATCAAATCACTAACATCTGCGTCACTTTCGGACAGATCAATGGGGCACATGGAGGTAGCGTCCGAGCCCCCAGTAAAGGCATCCTCCTCGTCCTGCGAGTCAGCTCGTGAATCAGAGCCGCGGGACGAGGAAGGAGAGGGGACCCTGCGTCTCCTTTTAGGAGGACGGGGTCTGGGACCAGATGAAGAATCCTCTGTGAGCTCTGCTGAGAGAGCCCTAGCAGCAGAGGCGCCCTGAGAAGGGGGCTGATGCATGTTCAGCAAAGTCCGGGACAGCTGTCCCATGGAGTCGGCAAAAGACTGGGAGATTGACCTAGAGAAGGATTCTACCCAAGCCGGGGGTTCAGCCACCGGAGCCGGAGCAGCCGGGGGGACCACTGTGGGTGCGATTCCAGGCTGAGGCATTGTCAGGTTAGAGCAGGCATCACAATGTGGATATGTGCTCGGTTCAGGCAGCACGAGCTTACATGCAGTGCATATTGAGTACAGCCTTGCAGCCTTGCTCCTCGTGTGAGACATGCTGCTGAAGTGGGGGCTCTGAGCCAGAATGACCCCCAGAGAGTATATAAGAAGGTCCACAACCGGAGGTTGTGGCTTACAAGACCGTTTGTGTGCCCTCCAGATCCCACAGCCCGGACCCCCAAGCAGCTTAGCAGGGATGCTGCAGCCAGCGCTGATCCAGAGAAAAACGCTGAGAAAATGGCGCCGGAGCGAGGAGAGGGGGCGGGACCTGCTCTGAGAGCGGGATCTGGAGGGCCAGGGAGATTTACAGGGGAGGGGACATGTACTCAGAGAGGAGTGTCCCTCCCCTGTGCCGAACGGCCGCTGGGCGGAGCCGCACTGTCCTTCTGCATGATTGACATGCGAGGGCAGTGAAATCGAAAGTAGGCTTCCGGCGAAGCCGGGGCCTAAATTTAAGCGATGCGGCCGGCGCGCAGGCACCATCGGCGCGGTTCTCAGGCGACAGCCAGAGAACCGGCCGGAAATGTAACAAAAGTTACACAGCACACTCTACCACCATAATAAAGTACCGGGACCCCCTGAATATAAACGTCTCAGGTACTTAGCTTGCTGAGACGCAGGGTTCCAAGTCCCTGGGGATGAGTGCTCCGTCCAGCAGGATCCTGAAGGGCTGCGGATAGAGACCGGTCTCCTGCAAAGCAAGGAGAACCGTGCTGGCTCCCACTTCAAGCCAGAGCCCAAGGGATGGTGAAGGAGCACGGCATGTAAGGCTCCAGCCTTGTAAATCAACCTTAACAGCACCGCCGACACAGTGGGGTGAGAAGGGACATGCCGGGAGTCCAGGCTTGGACCCGCTTTTCTTCAAAAACTTTCCATAAATGAAAAATCAATGAGAATGCATGTGTGGATGTATGCCTCTTGAACCCAAAGCAATGAACTGGCTAGATCTGGTTATCCAGGGGGTGTATATGCTCAGAGGGAGGAGCTACACTTTTTAGTGTAGTACTTTGTGTGTCCTCCGGAGGCAGAAGCTATACACCCAATGTCTGGGTCTCCCATAGGAACGATAAAGAAAGTGCAAGAAGAAACACCCCAACAGTTGACATGCTGCAGATTTTTCTGCACCAAAACCTGCAAGGAGAAAAAAAGCAACATACGCACACCACTTTAGAAGTCTTATAGACTTTGCTGGCTTCAGGATAGGCATACAGATTTTGGTGCAGATTTCTCAAAAAAGGTATCAAAATCTGCAGCCTAAAGGGGGCTTTACACGCTACGACATCGCTAATGCGAACTCGTTGGGGTCACGGAATTGGTGACGCACATCCGGCCGCATTAGCGATGCCGTTGCGTGTGACACCGATGAGCGATTTTGCATCGTTGCAAAAACGTGCAAAATCGCTCATCGGTGACATGGGGTCCATTCTGAAAAATCGTTACTGCAGCAGTAACGAGGTTGTTCCTCGTTCCTGCGGCAGCACACATCGCTCCGTGTGACACCGCAGGAACGAGGAACCTCTCCTTACCTGCCTTCCGGCCGCTATGCGGAAGGAAGGAGGTGGGCGGGATGTTACGTCCCACTCAGCTCCGCCCCTCCGCTGCTATTGGGCGGCTGCTCAGTGACGTTGCTGTGGTGCCGCACGGACCGCCCCCTTAGAATGGAGGCGGTTTGCCGGTCACAGCGACGTCGCCGGGCAGGTAAGTATGTGTGACGGGTCTGGGCGATGTTGTGCGGCACGGGCAGCAATTTGCCCGTGTTGCGCAACAGATGGGGGCGGGTACCCACACTAGCGATATCGTGACCGATATCGCAGTGTGTAAAGCCCGCTTTACTCTACCTTGTAATAGCTTTCTCACCATGTCCATGAACAAACTGGCATTTTAGCATTCTGCAGAAAATGAAGTTAATCAAGCACACACTATAAGCTGATTACTAGAGTTGATACATATCAATGATGAAGGACCCAGTCCACCCCTTATACCTTATGATATTACATTTGCAGATCTTTACATTAGCCAGCCTGGCATGATGTCATTGTTGCAGAGTGACACTTAAGTGATGTCATGTCAGGCTAGCAAATTAAAAGTACTGACGGGTAGGAGTCGGTTCTCATGGCTTTCATTTGCAGCCATAGATTACTGACTTGGTTGCTGGAATGGGGTAAGGTCTATGATGGTTCTTCTGCTCATTGCTTCTGTTTTGCCGCTTTGTGACTTAGCACCTTTGCTGTAGGTGACAGTGGCAGTCCGGTTTTATTCCTGGGTCATCTGGTGTCACTAAATCAGTGAGCTAATGGGTTAATTCTTATTTGGTTTTGTTTACTCCTTCCTGATAGCCATGGGTATGGCTGTTGGCTATTTAAACCCATGAAGCTCTGACTTCCTCTGCCAGTCGATATGTTCTTCTTACCTGGTCTATAATAGAGAGAGACGAGCGAACCTTTCAAAGTTCGGTTCACCAAGCCTTACTGAACAAACGCTACATTCACCGAGCTGTTCGTCGAACCATTTGATGAACCTTTCGAACCTCATTGGAATAGAAGGCCAAACCTGAGGCAGAGAAAACACTTTTAGGGGGAGAAAACACTTTTAGGGGGGACAAAAAGCTTCCAAAATGGAAAAAATACATTTTACAGTACAGTACAGACCCTCTGTTTTGGTTCAGCCATTAGCTTCCTAGACTATTGACATCAGAAATATAGAGGTGGATGTGTGGCTCCAGTCGCCACAGAGGTACTGCACCTCAGCCAGAGGTGTGGTATCTCATTCCCGGGTAAGGAGGAGGTCATAAGTCGGTATACATACAAAAAAAGACACTCTTAATTTAGCGACACTCCATCAGGCCATGGTTCTGTCAACCAGCTTGAAGGTGGGGTTTAGTTAGTGGGAGCACACTGTAGAACATCAGTCAGTTGGTAAGTGCAAGCGGAGGAGAAAGGTCCTGGGGTCTGGAGCTGGACTAGCTTGTCCTAGGATCAGGGAAGGAGTCTCCGAACCACAGGAAGTGTGCCATACACCCGTGGGCTCTTATCCACAGCCGGTATACCACTGTGGAGGGACTAGGCCGCAAAGGGAACTAGCCCCTCAACTAGTGGAGAACTACAAGGCTCAGCTAGCAAACCGGAGGCTAAAGATACTGCAAGTACCAAAGCTGTATCCACACACATCCAGTAAAAAGGTGACCACATAGGGCCAAGGGATAGAGCGCCAAGCCGCCAGACAGGGTCTGCGGACATCGGCTCGGGGCTCTTTGTATGCAGGTGCGGGGCAGGCGGGAGAGGCAAGAGCAGGAAGACAACCAGGGAAGGAATACAGAAGGGTGTACTGGATTTTGCCTCTGAACTATCCGGGGATTAGCTGGAGCCAATCACAGCAGGACCCAACACTCCGGTGGCAACCTTTGACCAGTTGTGTAAACCAGGAACTTTCAACAGTGAGTAAAATCTTGAGACTGCATCTTTGTGTTGCCCAGTTATTTGCTTGCACCTCCGGCCCTGCACCCCACCGTTACAGCTCCATCATTTTTAAGATTACTCCTCTGAACAGTCCTGGGGCACAGCTCTACCTGTTGAGTGTTATATCAACTTAGCTGCATCACCACCGACCCCAAGGGAACTGAATTGTAGCGGCGGCACCTATCATGCCGCATACCACAGGTGGCGTCACACCATCTCCTCTTGTAAATATTTCCCCATCATCTTAAAACGACACAACCAGGGTCACGGAACCGGGCCCTGCCACCGTGATCTTCCCAAACAGAACTGCGCCCCGGTAACTAGTGCCCCCAGCCCTTGTGAGGCATGTCTCCGTGACATCTTCCAAGCAGAACAGAGCCGGCCTAGTGCCGAGTGTCATTTGAAAGACAGGTGCAGGGCTGGTGCTCTCATACCCCTGGCAGTACAGACAAAGCACACCTTGGAGACCCATCTTGGAGTCTTGAGATTTAAAAACCTTTCATGCAGAAAGCAGCACAGTGGCATCAATCCCCCCCTCATTTCCCCATAGTGTGTTTGCACAGCAGGGGGTCCATGCAACACCCAGGATGTGGTCTGGTATTTTCATTTTAAAAATCAAGAGATGCAGGAGTGACAGATGTAGGCCTCTTACTTACTTTTGGAAACCAAACCACTCAAGGAATTTATCTAGAGGTGTGGTGAGCACCTTGAACCCACAAATTACTGTTTAGATGCATGGTGGGAATGGAAAGGGAATAAGCACCATTCAACTTTTGAAGCACAATTTTGGCTAGAAATATTACGAATGCCATATCATATTTGAAGATCCCCTGACATGCCAAAACAGCACAAACCCCTCACAAGTGAACCTATTCTGAAAACTACACCTCTCAAGATATTTGTTTAGGGTTGTGTTGAACAATTTTAAACTTTAGGTGATTCACAGAATTGAATAACAATAGGCAGTAAAAATAAAAAACTACCATTTTTTTCCCCTAAAATGTACAATTTGTTACACAATTTCTTCTGTGTACGCCAATATCCCATATGTAGTCAAAAACTACTTTTGAGGAACAGTGCAAAGCTCAGAAGGGAAAAAGCACCATACAGGAGTTAAGATTTAACCGAATAGTTGAGAGGTGCCGTATCACATTGACAGAGCCACTGACATACCAGAAAGGTACGTACCCCATAAGTGACCCCATTTTACAAATTACCCCCGCTCAATGAATTCATCAAGGGGTGCAGTGAACATATTGACACAACAGGTGTGTCACAAGATTTTTTACTATTGGTTGAAAAAACAATTATTATTTTTTTTCTCACTAAAATGTTGCTTTAGCCTCAGATTTCCTATTTTGTCAAGGAAAAATAAGAAAAAAAGGCCCATACGTGTTACACAGTTTCTCCTGAACGTAGCAATAACCCACATGTGACTGTAGAGTACTGTTTGGTCACATGGTATGTCTATGAAGGGAAGCAGCGTCATTTGAATTTTTGGCAAACATATTTTCCTAGAATAGTTTGCAGACTCCATTTTCAAAGCCCCCTAAGTGCCAGAACAGCAGAAATCCCCTCACATGACTTGAGTTTGAAAATGTAACTCCTTTGAGAATTCATCTACGAGTGTAGTGACGATTTTGTCTCCAGAAAACAATCATGGAATAAAACAATGAATGTCGCAGAATGAAAAATTGCAAATTAGCCCTTGTAGTTCCCAATACATTGTACACTGTGTGCAGAATTATTAGGCAAATTAGTATTTTGATCACATGATAATTTTTATACCTGTTGTCCTACTCCAAGCTGTATAGGCTTGAGAGCAAACTACCAATTAAGTAAATCAGGGGATGTGCATCTTTGTAATGAGAAGGGGTGTAGTGTAATGACATCAACACCCTATATAAGGTGTGCTTAATTATTAGGCAACTTCCTTTCCTTTGGCAAAATGGGTCAGAAGAGAGATTTGATGGGCTCTGAAAAGTCCAAAATTGTGAGATGTCTTGCAGAGGGATGCAGCAGTCTTGAAATTGCCAAACTTTTGAAGCGTGATCACCGAACAATCAAGCGTTTCATGGCAAATAGCCAACATGGTCGCAAGAAGCGTGTTGGGTAAAAAGGCGCAAAATAACTGCCCATGAATTGAGGAAAATCAAGC
This sequence comes from Anomaloglossus baeobatrachus, assembly GCF_048569485.1. Classification (NCBI taxonomy): domain Eukaryota; kingdom Metazoa; phylum Chordata; class Amphibia; order Anura; family Aromobatidae; genus Anomaloglossus; species Anomaloglossus baeobatrachus. The sequence continues at coordinate 672,181,159 of NC_134354.1, forward strand.
GTGAAGCTGCCAAGATGCCATTTGCCACCAGTTTGGTCATATTTCAGAGCTGCAACGTTTCTGGAGTATCAAAAAGCACAAGGTGTGCCATACTCAGGGACATGGCCGAGGTAAGGAAGGCTAAAAAACAACCACCTTTGAGCAAGAAACATAAGATAAAACGTAAAGACTGGGCCAATAAATATCTTAAGACTGATTTTTCAAAGGTTTTATGGACTGATGAAATGAAAGTGACTCTTGATGGTCCAGATGGATAAGCCAGAGGCTGGATCAGTAAAGGGTAGAGAGATCCACTCCGACTCAGACGCCAACAAGGTGGAGGTGGGGTACTGGTATGGGCTGGTATCATCAAAGATGAACTTGTGGGACCTTTTCGGGTGGAGAATGAAGGGAAGCTCAACTCCCAGACCTACTGCCAGTTTCTGGAAGACAACTTCTTCATGCAGTGGTACAGGAAGAAGTCGGTATCGTTCAAAAAAACATGATTTTCATGCAGGACAATGCTCCATCACATGCATCCAACTTCTCCACAGCGTGGCTGGCCAGTAAAGGTCTAAAAGATATAAAAATAATGACATGGCTTCCTTGTTCACCTGATCTGAACCCCATAGAGAACTTGTGGTCCCTCATAAAATGTAAGATCTACAGGGAGAGAAAACAGTACACCTCTCGGAACAGTGTCTGGGAGGCTGTGGTGGCAGCTGCACGCAATGTTGATCGTAAACAGATCAAGCAACTGACAGAATCTATGGATGGTAGGCTGTTGAGTGTCATCATAAAGAAAGGTGGCTATATTGGTTACTAATTTTGGGGGGTTTTGTTATTGCATAAACAACGAAAAGGGCAGCAGTATAAGGCCTAAAATGTATTTTATTGAAAATATTTAAAAGACATATTTATAATTTTCAACAACAGTATGAGAGGTACCAACAGATACAGGGAAGGAGCAGACAAAAATTCACTTATAATCTCATCGATACAAGCTTAATAGTAGATAAATAGAAAAAAAGTGCATAGTGCGTTTCCTGTAAATATAAAGTGTGATCTATGCGCAGCAATACCCGACATCCAGCAGGAAAGAGCCCAGAGTTATAAAGTGCTCATCACAGTGCATAGATTTCAAATATATACCCAAAAATAGTCCTGTAATGTGAGAACACTTATAAACGATTGCAATTTAATCAGAGTATCAGAATATCTGAATGCCAAAAAGTAAGCTTGCAACTCTGTATAGAGAAAGGGCCCGGGATATCAGGTGTTAATGCACACAAAAAACACCATACAGATTAGCCAGGAGTCAAAGATCAATATCTTCAATGGGAAATAAAGAATTCTTAAATGGATCTACCTAATTGTAAATAGCATGTAAACTATGCATTAAGCACAAAGCCAAATTACAAAGTGATCATAAAGCCAGATCAGTCAAGATGTCATAGTACTTACAAGATCAGAGATCAGGAATTAAAGTCTGCTCACTCCCAGCACTCCAACGTACGTTTCGTAGAAACTTCTTCAGGGAGCATGTACGTTTCGTAGAAACTTCTTCAGGGAGCGTTATTGCATGTCAGAAATGTTTATTTCTAAATTTTGTGCAGTTATATTGGTTTACCTGGTGAAAATAAACAAGGGAGATGGGAAAATATTTGTTTTTTATTAAGTTGCCTAATAATTCTGCACAGTAATAGTTACCTGCACAAACAGATATCCTCCTAAGATAGCCAAATCTAAAATAACCCACTCCAACTTCCAAAAATATTAAACTTTGATATTTATGAGTCTTTTGGGTTGATTGAGAACATAGTTGTTGATCAATAATTAAAAAAAATCCTCTAAAATGCAACTTGCCTAATAATTCTGCACACAGTGTAGTGCCCATACAAGTGCCCTGTCTTGTTTGTAGTTTTATTGGTTTTAATACTTTTCATTTATTTTCAGTTCTATATGTCGGATTGATAATTTCTGTGGACTCGTTTTTTGGACAGAAATGAGTGTCATCATCTGTGCGGTCGCTTTGATAATCTGGAGAAGATCCCCTGCATCTATCGATTTTGTATTTTCAACTAATGGGGGGGATTTACAATAGAGTAGGGTTATTGTTAATATCGGTCCCAGGGTAACACTGAAATTGGTTCCTAGGGGTATTAGGTGTTGGGTAGATTATATAATTTTAGGTATAATAAATTAAATTTAATTAAATTTTTTAGCACTTACACTGTATTTTGTATATGTATATTATAGTTATAGGTATATTTATATAGGAGAATCAAATTATTTGATTACAATAGTTATTATAATAATAAGAATATTCCACATTAGTTTATTGGGGTGATGTTAGTATATGCTTAATATATTAATTGCATATACGATGTATATATATGTTTTATACAGTGTATTTTTATGTACATATGTGGTAATTTTAGGGATGTATCTAATTTCAGTGATATGTTTGGTTATGGTTTAATAATATTTAATCATGGGTATATGGTAAAATGTTGACCTAGCTTGATTTGGCTGCCCCTCATATCTAAAATAATATAAAGTATTAAAAATAATAAAATGAATTCATTTATTTAGAATATAAAATAATGTAGTATAGATATGTAGATCTTAATTACTTGTAGGGGCTTTCTGTAGTAAAGTTGGGATCTTGCTAAATAAACGTTTATAGATCTAGTTCTTTGCGATCTCACACATCAGGGAGATTACTTCTATGTCCTTTGTGAGAGGTAGTGCACAGAATCAGACTGAGGACCTCCGAACTTCCTGGTCGCGCGTACATGGAGACGAGGCTTGCGTGTCAGGCTTGCGTTCCACACGCGCGACGGGGTTAGTTCCTGTGGGAGGAACCGGATGTCTGATCCTGCAGCCAATACACACCCCTCACAACAAGCATCACAAACGAGCGATCAGCTGTTTTCAGTAAATAGGTTCCGATGACATCATAAATAGACAGCCCCATTCATCATTAGACACGCCCCCGGAAGAAGCAAGGGCGAAACGGCGTTGGGGTGGAGGGACCGATCACCCAGATCCTGTAATTATTCAATATCAGGTAGCTATTATGGCTCAAAGTTACTAGGATTTGACACTATGTTGTAATAGGGTAGCAGGCAATAGCTTGATTTTTTGGCACTTTAACCCATTTTTTGTGGATTATATATAACTATTAGTGCTTATAGTGCTTCAGTGGCTGTATGGTAGTTTACTAGCAGCACCACTATATACGAAGTAATTCATGGATAATAGGGCAGCAGGCAATAGCATGATTCTTGGCACTTTAATCCATCTTTTGTAGTTTATATATATCTTATATACCATATATACACAAATCAGTTTATGGGTTTTGGTGGCCATATACTATTAATGCATATTTCCCTTTTATGATTGTTATTTTGAGTCTGGGTATATATCAGGTCCTCACAGGATTTATCTCTGTTTTTTAATGTTTGTAATGTGTTTTTTAATGTATGTAATAAAAATTATGTTTTAACATGAACCACTTATTTGTTGCCTGATTTGGGGACAAATTCTGGGTTGAATTACTTGTTACAAGTGGCATGAATAATTTTGGTAACTTGTTGATTAGTTATATTGGTTTACCTGGTGAAAATAAACAAGTGAGATGGGAAAATATTTGTTTTTTATTAAGTTGCCTAATAATTCTGCACAGTAATAGTTACCTGCACAAACAGATATCCTCCTAAGATAGCCAAATCTAAAATAACCCACTCCAACTTCCAAAAATATTAAACTTTGATATTTATGAGTCTTTTGGGTTGATTGAGAACATAGTTGTTCATCAATAATTAAAAAAAATCCTCTAAAATGCAACTTGCCTAATAATTCTGCACACAGTATAGTGCCCATACATTATGACCAACTTGTTCTTCTGGAGACAGGCACCCCATAAATGGAGCGGGCTTCCCTCACTATTATAATGCCAAGCGTGTGTTTAGGCACATTGTGGTGTTTAGAAGGGAGGGGGGCATTTGAATTTGGGAGTGCAGATTTTGTTAATTTCTTTTTTGAGGGCATCCATAGCACTTTTCCAGAGCCTTTGTGCTACCAGTAAAGTGGAAATCCTTATATTTCTGTTAACAGATGACTGACTTGAGTGGTGACTTGCTTTTTTGTGGATTCAATTGAATGCTATTGGTAGCAATTTGGGGTACAGTATATTTTTAATCAGTCCACAGGCCAGGAAGGAGTTCAAAGTGACTCCATCTGCCTCATTGCAGTAAATTTTCTTTGGAAATTCTGTCTGAATCATGTTTTTCAGAGATTTACATGTGAACCTCGATGTAAGCACACAGCGAAGAATGCAGGATAAATGTGAGCTGGGGCTTACTGCGATTTTTGAGTTACAGAATGAACAAAACAAGAGTAGTTGAAGAATTGGCTTTATTGCTTTATTATATACGTCATTCACCTTATGGTATAAGTGATCATGTGGCTTTATCCCTCAGGTCAGTACTATTATAGTGATATCTGATTTATATAGGTTTTTATGTTTGGCTACTATTATACTTTAAACACTTTTACAAATTAAAGGTTTTTGCATCATGATACTTTGAAGGTTATCTGAACCAAGAAGCAACAATTTTTTTACATTGTTTACCTTGTTGAAAAAGTGATCAGACAGATTTATTCTTTTGGTCAGTATAAATTCAGTGATATCACTTTTATGCTGTTTTTTATGTTTTGCCACTTTTACACAAAAACTATTTTATAGAAAAAAAATTGTTTTTGCATGGCCTTATTCTGACAGATATAGATTTTATTTTTTTGCTGTATGGAGGCTTGTTTTTTGGAAGACAAGATGACGTTATCAAGGATACCATTTCTATTTCCATACAAATTTTTGATCATGTTTTGTTTCACTTTTTTTGCGGTTTGATGAATAGATAAAAAAATTGAAATGCCAGAATTACACGTTTTTGGTTGCTGCAAATTCACAAAACAATGCATTAAGAAGCAATCAAAGTATTGTATTGGCCCCAAAATACTATCAATAATAATATCAGGTCATCACATAAAAAATGAGCCCTCACACAGCTTTATAGACTGAAATATAAAAATGTTATGGGTTTTGGAAAGTGGCGACACGCTAATTTTTGTTTTTTTTATGAATTTCTGATTTTTTTTCACCACTTAAATACACCTCGGTTACTTACCGGTAGCCGATTTTTCCAGAACCCATGACAGCACCACGTGAGAGAGGGATCCGCCGAGCGAGGACAGGAAACCATTCTGAAATAAAAGGGCGGTACCTCTCCCCTTCATCAGTTGATTACCGAGAATTGAGAGGACCTCCAACAAACGTTAGAACTTAACTCTATCATCAACTATAACACACACATGCACACCCAGAATAGTGCACACTAAGGATGAAAAGGGAGGGATTATATGGGTGCTGTCATGGGTTCTGGAAATCCGGCTACCGGTAAGTAACCGAGGTGTTTTCCCCTTACCCATGACAGCACCACGTGAGAGATTTCCAGAGAATAACGTATCAGGGAGGGACCAACGTCTCAAGCACCCTTCTACAAAACGACAGATCAGCCGAGGAGGATAGATCCAACCGATAGTGACGGAAGAAAAAGGAGAATGTGAAGACCAGGTAGCGGTCCTACAAATCCGGTCAATAGATACCTGCATCTTCTCAGTCCCGGAGGGCGACACCGCACCGGTGGAATGGGCCCTTAAGCCCTCAGGGAAGGTAGCCCCACTAGATGAGTAGGTTAAGCAATGGCCTCCCTAATCCACCTAGAGATAGTGCAGTTTCACACCCACAGACCTTTTCTACTACAGACAGGGCTATGAAAAAGGACTGTGTTTTCCCCACACTATGTGTCACTGAGATGTAGAGAAGCAGGGCCCTATGAACCTCCAATGTATGAATCTGTTTTACCCCGGTGTTTGTAGGATGGCTGCAAAAGGAGGGAGGATTATACCCTGCGTGCTATGGAATCGAGAGGTGACCATTGGGAGAAAGGGTCCTATTAACACCTGACCCGGCCTATCGTTGAACAACTGAGCATAGGGCTGTACTACCGATAAGGCGCGTAAGCACTAATTCTGCGAGCGAACGCCAAGGCCCAGAGCAAAATAGTTTCCAATGTCAACAACGTCAGGGAGATTTTTTTTTTTTTTTTTTTTGGCAATAGGTTCAAAGGGAGGACTCGTGAGGGCGTCCAACCCTAATTTGATCCCCCGGTGGAACTTTCAGGCATGAACTCACAAACCCAATAACCTTGAACCCACCGGTTTGCTGCCAGTTTTCCAATGGATAAGGTTCCTAGGGCAGAACAGGAACCCCTAGAGTGTACACTTAGAATCCTAGAGCAACCCCGTCTGCAAGAATGCCAATGTGCATGGAATAGGAACTCATACCCAAGGGACCATTTGCAAAGAAGGGGAACTTTTGCCACCCTCTCCCATAGAGTGTAGTGGTAACCGGTTTATGGCTATGCAGCAAGGAAGAGACTGGGTCAGAGGAGAACCCTTGCGCATCAGCAACAACCTCTCAAGTTCTAAGCTGTGAAATGAAAAAACCCTTTTCCTGCATGAGGAACACAGGATACTGCACTAACAAGTCCGGAATCCCCGGCCGAACCCCAGGATCCGGGACAGACATTGTCCTCAGGAGAGAGAGCCATGGCCCCTTGGGCCAGAAGGGGGCGAGGGGAAGGAACCTCGCCCGAGCTTCCCCGAGCTCTTGGAGAACCAATCGAGAGCATGACAACAGGGGGAAAGGCAGAGGCTATTCCGAAGGTCCATGGAATGGAAGTGCATTCACCGCAAGGGCCGGACTGCTGGGATCATGGAACAAGAGGTCTATAGGCCAGTTTAGCCTGGAGGAAACAGGTCCCTCCGTGGTATTCTCCACAGAGCCACTACCAATGAAAAGATCTGCAGATTCAGGGATCATTCCCCTTGCCGCGGTTGATGGTGCCTTAGGTAAGCTGCCAACTACAGGAATGGCCCATCGGGATTCAAACCCACAAGCTCACACATCCAAGGCCACAAGCTTACCACGAGACCATGGAACGAACATTGGCATTTAGAATCCTGTGAAGTGTAGAGCCGAGGGGGATTCTGTCCCGCCCAGTAAAGACCATAAGATGCCAGAATGAGGGATGGGGAATCGTGCCAACCCCCCCCCCCCACAGCGTTTCAGGAAGGAGACGGTAGACTGAGTGACTGACAGCAACCAAACGAGCTGACCCTGGAGGGGGGGGCAAAGGGAATTTAGTGCTCGTTCTTCAGACCCTAGCGTCAGGAGGCGTGAGGGCTGTGCTACTTCCTGCGCTAACAACCAGCCCAGGGATATCTGCACCTGGAGGCGAGCATCCCCAGCCGTAGCGGCTGGCATCAGCAGTGACCACCTTCAGATGCCGAGGTAGCCAGGAACCCCACAGACAGGTTGTCTATGGACGTCCACCAAAGCAGGGAAGTCTTGACTGGCAAGGAGAGAATGACGTCCCCTTCGAAATATTTTCGAAGGGTTTTCCTTTTGTGGTTTTTTTTTTTTTTTGTTTGGCAGACAGGATTTGCTATTGGAGAGCCCTGGAGTGGAACAGGCCCCATGGAGCCACCGGTAAGCACAATATCATAGTGCCCCGCAGGGATATAGTGTGTCTCAGAGACATGATGGCATGGCAGAGTACCCCCAGGGCCTATTCTGACATCTTGAGTATCTACTCTGCTGGAACAAAAGGGATAACCTTTGGAAGGGCTGCTTGGCATCGGATACGTTCTCCAACGCATCTTCCAGCTGTTTACCAAAAGGAGCAGATCGACATACGGCCCTGAACATAATTTATGCTTGGTTTGCAGGCATATGGGACAGCCCTTCAACCATAATGCCATTTCGGCCAGATTAGACAATGCTGCACAACGGGCTCCCAGCCTGATAGCATCGGCTGATGACTCTGCAAGAAAGCCGCTGCTCCCTGCAGCAGTGGTAAGTTTAGAAAAAGAAACACTCCCGAGGAGTTGTATCCTTCAGCTGATCTACAATAGTTTGTAGCCAGATCCTGAAAATCACGGGCCGTGCAGGGATTTGGCAATAGCCGGCTTCAGAATTCCTGCTGATGTTTCCCACAAGTGCGTGCATACAGGAGCGTGCACATGGGACCTGGAGAGTGAGTGCCGTAACTGACAGTAACAAGCCCCCACTGTTAGTGACAGCTGTTAAGACAGAGCTGTCACCGTGTACATGTCAATCTGTAGGCATGGACCCCAACTTATGCTGTATGTCATAGGGGTGTTGTTGCCAACCGCGGAGGCTGCCGCTGCTGAATTGTCACAAAGGAAGGGGCTGCTACCAACCATATAGCAATACATTGTGAGGTTTAGCTCAGGTAGGCATAGGCAAGGTCACAGGACGACATAGTATCTTCATAAAAAATTCCAGCCGGTTATGAAAAACTTGTCATAAACGGCAAACTTTAAACATAACAGGCCTCTCCTGGCTTACGTCAAAAACATAGCACAACCACATACCGTGGGCTTCCAGTCCAATACGGTCTCTATTGGAAGTGTGGCGCCTGTATACACTGGCTGCTGCCAGGGAACAACACTTGCTGTGGCTCCTTCCAAGAATCCAGAGACACTCTGCAGACTCCTGTCTGTCTCTCCACTCCAGGAGAGCTTGTGTCCAGTAGCCACAGCACTAACCAGCCTGGCTTGCACACTACTTCCAGCCTAAACCCAGACTGAATTCCAGAGCCCCGTGTTCAGCCTCCACACAGGCTGATACATTCAGAGCTCCCTGCTCTGCTCTCACACTCTGCAAAACACACACTGAGTCTCCTAATCAGACTGGACACACCCACAGGTGGAGGTTTGATTCTCCACACCTGCACAGCACACTGGGCTTATTAAAGGGAACCTGGCCCTTATATGCAGAAAGAAGCCTTTGTGGAACTACAAGTCCCATAGCAACCTCTTCAGTTTAATATCGCAGCGAACTTCTCCACTGCGACATATAGCGACCATTTACCATTTTGGTGGTCGCTACCTCACAACATATACACATTTGTAACTCGCATGCAGCAATCCATAGATCGAAGCAGAGACATTGCCATCTATGCCCCACACAAGGGGTCTCCGACACTCGGCCCGCAGGCCATATCGGCTCTCTGCACAGGGAACACTCCGTATGGAGTTTAGGAGCCACCTAATGATGCAGATGACATTCACGAAGATCACTCACCCACCACAGGAGATCAAGGGTACCGGTCCTGGAGGCTTCGTCGGAACACCCACAGGTCCCGCAGAAGTCATGGAGCTACAAGAGGATTTGCCCTTCTGGCTATTGAGGCCGGGCAGGTCTGTTTCACTTAGAACGGTGACTGTTCATATGGCTATGCTGCCGGCGCTCCAGAGAGTGCTGCCTTTCTGAAGCCATCCTGGGATGTAGGCACGAGCACCCGTGCTGCTCCTTCACCTTCCGGTCCCATAAAAGGTGCCCCCCCGTTTCAATGCGCCCAGCGGTGTCCAGACGGCGGTCGTCTGCCCTGAAACACCGCCGCTGCTGCTGCATGGGCGCCGCCATCCTCTTCAGGAAACGTCACGCAAGCATGCCTCCTGTACCCTGCATGCCTTGCGCGCGTCCCAGAGTGCGCCACATTCAGAAGTCCTAGGCAGCAGGGGAGCGCAAGGGGAGGGTGGAAGGAGCGGCGGTCCGGAACCCCTGATGGGCCGTGCCGCACACCCTCGCACGAACACCAGGTTCCCCAAGGGCTGGTGGACGGCGCCTCCAGCCCCGAAGAACGGCGCTGCAGGACTCACCCTGCTTTTCCGGACACCGGACGGGGCTGGGTAAATACAGCTTCTGTACTTCAAACTTCTTACTTCAACCGCCGTATTCCAGAACAAGGTCTCCCATCAAGGACAGGAAACCAACTGACGAAGGGGATAGGTACCGCCCTTTTATTTCAGAATGGTTTCCTGTCCTTGCTGGGCGGATCCCTCTCTCACGTGGTGCTGTCATGGGTGAGGGGAAAAATAAACATATGCAAGTTTGGTATTGTAATAATCATACTGATGTGGACAATCATATTTCCAGGTCATTTTTACTGTAAAGTGAAAACTGAGAAAATAACACCCCCAAAAAACAATTGTGGAACTTCATTTTTTTACAATGTCACTTCACTTGAAGTTCTTTTCCCATTTTCCAGTAAGCCATACAATAAAATTGATTGTGCCATTTAAAGTACAACTATTCACTCAAAAAACAAGCTGTCACATGGCTGTGTCAACTGAAAAATCAAAAAATTATGCTCTTGGAAGAAGAGAAGAGAATAGTTAAAGCTCAAAAAAAAATAAATTTGATCCTTAAGGGGTTAATGAAAAAATAAATCTTCATGTGAGGGCTTCATTAATAATGGATTTTGAAAAACTCCAGACATGTTGACCATTCGAGTTTTTTCCATTAGTGTTTATGATCTGAAAACAATATTGCAATTGCACCACTAGGGGGCAGTATAGGAAGGGAAATGACTAAGTGTTCTCCTTCCTTCATTTGGAAATGGAAGGGTAAAAGTAGAGTGTACGATGTTTGCGCTAATCTAAGCATATTTTGGGACATTTTTAAAAAAAATAAAATGTTAAATACTGTATGAATGCAAAAATGAAAAAAACACTTGATAATGATGTCACCAGATTTCTAATATCATCAAAGATCAGGGGTTAGAAGAGCAGCAAATTTTTATTTTATTCAACCTGTAAATGTATATATTATGTAAACTACCAAAGTTATGTATCACAGCTGAAAAGAAACTGTGCAAGATAGTTGGCTATAATACCTCAAATCCTACATAGGGTAGAAATATAACCAGGTCCACAATGTAACTGAGTGTTATCTTAGCTAAATGATAACCAAGTTCTAGAAGGCTACTCAATCCACTGCTCTGAGGATGCAGTCATAACTGATGGGTGAACCCGGACTGTAAAACTCTGGATCCGCACGGTTTAAAAAATACCTGGCCCAGGATCGGAGTTCACAGGGAACTCCTGGTCATGATCCTGATCTGGCAACTCTGGAAATTAAAAAAGGGAGTCTTCCGGGCAGCTCATTCTACTTTCGGGGCCGCTCATTATTTCTCATCCATATTCACTGCTTCACCCCTCCACTGGCAGTCCTAATGTCTGTGATTAGTTGCAATGAAACAATATGGGTAAAAAGAGAGATGCGGGTTTGATGCTGCGCTAGAAACCACAAGAATCCAAGGTAGTATAATGAATTCCTTTTTCTTTATTTCTGCAGGTTATTGTTCCTTTTGATTTTTGTCCTGATGAAGAAGACGGATATGTCTTTGAAACGCGTTGACCTGCAGAAATAAAGAGAAAGGAATTCATTATACTCCCTTGGATTCTTGTGGTTTCTAGCGCAGCATCAAAAACGCATCTCTCTTTTTACCCATATTGTTTCATTGCTTCCTTCGGGGCTGCTGCTGACCACCATTTAAATATATGTGCAATAAAGGAGTTTTGCCTGACACAACTTCAATAGGTGAGTGTGCTTTTGGCATCTTATTTTTGAAATCCCATACCAGGTAAGACCCTATGTGCGCTTTTCTCTTCCACAGATAAATAATTGTGATTAGTTGCAGTCAGTCACGCCCCCAGCCTCTTTGACAACTTGTCTGGCTGCTTGCGATCACAGACTCTGTCTGCGGCTCTTTATCATGGTGTAAAACTAGATAAATAAATAAAAAATTACAATGCAGTGCCCCTAAATTATGATACCAAGTGTGACGGCCTGGCAAAGCCAGGTAGTCACAAATAGGCCCCCGCATAACACCTTCCCTCATTAGGAAACACACAGCCAACCAGTAAACCCTAGTCACCCCCCTTAGGGACAGACAGACACACCAGTGGGCGTGACCAGGTGGTTGGGACACGCCCACCCAGGGGTCTAGACAGCCCGGGGCGGGAAAACAAGTGAGTTAAGCTTAGAGTTCAGTTTGGAGAGGAGTGTGGGCTGGAGCTAGGGGTAGCTCCAGCAGTCAAGTCCAAGTTGAACGGTGCCAGGGTAGGAGCCCTGGTGCCTTGGCTAGGAAGCAGATGGTGGTCTCCGTCAGCAGGAGATGGGAAGACGGCTCGGTGGAACCGAAGTGGACCGGGCCAGGATTGTAGCCCGCCGGTACAGATACGGGGAACCGACCCGGAAACCGTAGCACAAAGGGGGGTACTCGGACCCTGAAGCCAGGAACCAGAAACAAGTGGAACTGGTTAATTAACCGATTGAGGCCAGGACTAGAGGTCCTGTCCCACCCAAAGTCCCTCATAGAAGACAACAGCCCACTGATTAGGGATAAGAGGTCACCGCCAAGGCCCATAGATCCCATGGGCCAGCGTCTGCGGGCACGGCTCCTTAGGCCACATCCAGCCGGGAGTGGACTCCTGAGTTTTATACTGGGAAAGTCCACCTTACACAGCAGTGCAGGAAAAGGATAGAGACCACCAGCCGGGTGGGGGATCCAGAATGCAACCGGCTGCGGCACCGGCCACCGCTACCTTGGTTTACCAGAGACTTGTGTGTTTTCCTCACAGTGAGTACACCAGCACCCCCTGTGGTCGTCATCTCTCCTGCACGCACCAACCGGGTCCCAGGGCCACCATCCCTGCCCACGGAGGGGTTAACAACTTGCTGCACAACATCTCCCCTGGGTGCCCCGTAACAGAAGCGGTGGTGTCCCACCTCACCACACACCGTGGGTGGCGCCACGAACTTACTACGGCCTAACCCGTACATCTACGTCCCCCCATTTATTCGGTGTGTCCGTGAGACCCCCGGGTCCGGAGACCCTCGAGCCACCACCCTTGAAGGTCTGGGCCCGAGCAGCGACCGGCTGCTAGCACGGGGGCGGCACACAAGCACAGATAAAGAATATGACTACAGGCTGCAGACCCGAGCTGTGCGCTTATCGTGGTTGTGTACCAAAATAAGAGGGACCGCATACGGCTTTTAAAAAAAATCAAACTATTTAAATTAATAATTTAAAAAAATCTTGTGCAGACCCTCCAATTTTTATACCCAGCCATTATAAAGCTGACAGCTGGGGGCTGGTATTTTCAGGCTGGGGAGACCCATTCTTACTTTACCCCAATAGCCTAAAAATAACAGTTTGCAGCCACCCAGGATTGTCTCATCTATTAGATGTGACCATCTCAAAACTTTACCTGGCTCTTCCCGATTGCCCTCGTGCAGAGGCAATCAGGGTAATAAGGGGTTAATAACAGCTCACAGCTGCCACTAAGCTATAGATTAGTAATGGGACTCGTCTATGAGACCCCTGTAATTGAAAAGAAATAAATACAAACATCTAAAAAATCCTTTATTTGAAATAAAATACAAAAACACACCATCTTTCACCTTTTTATTAAACCCAAAAGCACCCAGGTCCAATGTAATCCACACAAGATCCCATGCCGATTCCACCTCTGCTACATCTGAAGGCACAGCACGCGGCTGTAGAACCTGACCACCCACTGTGAGCTTTCAGCAAAGACATAGTGAGCGGTGACATCACATAGGTTATTTGCGATCACTACTGGAGGTTCCCACAGTACCCCACCTGTGATCGCAGGTAACTTCCTCTCAGGTGACTTCCGTAAACTCACTGAGCTCACAGACCTGCATCTCCTGGCAGAAAACCATGTTTTTTTGCCAAAAGATGCAGATTTGGTGCTGCAATTGCTACAGCATATTCCTGCACCAAAGCTTCAGCATTTTGTTTTAATTATTTATTTAAATAATTCAAAAAAAACAAAAAACACATGCGGTTCCTTTTATTTTGATACACTGCCAAGATAAGCGCACGGCTGGGGATTGCAATCTCAAGCCGTATGCTTTATCTGTGCTGGGTATCATAATACGAGAAATCTCATTTTTTTTTATTTAGTTTTACACCATGATAGTGTCATGAAAACAGAGTCTGTGATTGCAAGCAGTCCAACATACAATCACACAGACTGGGGGTGTGACTGACTGCAACCATTCACAGATGCTGGGATTGCCGGTGGGTGAGAGAAGCAGGGGAATATAAATGACCAATAATGAGTGGCCCTGGAAGTAAAATTATCGGCCGTAGGAGCAGTTAAAACCATACCGGAGACTTGGTAAGTATAGCACGCTTGCTCCAATCCACCTATCCCTTCTACCCCCATCTATAAGCACCGGATTCTAGTCTGCCTAGACTTATATGGGGACCGAAGTCCAACCAGATATCCGTGATCAATTTTGGGTCAGAATTTTTTTTTTTAAAATCCGGTTAGACCCGCCGATCCCGATTATCTTCAAGTCTGCCCATCACTAGTCAAAACACAAGATCTGAGCATGTGCAGTTGGTAAAACTTAGATTTCCTTATTTTCTACGGTAGTTTCATAGAATCATAGAATGGTAGAGTTGAAAGGTACCTCAAGGGTCATCGGGTAAAACCCCCTGTGAGTGCAGGATTTCCTAAATCATCCCAGCTATATGTTTATTCAGCATCCGCTTGAAGATTTCCATTGAGGAAGAGCTCACCACCTCCGTGATTGCCTGTTCCACTCTCAGACTGCCCGCACTGTCAGAAAGTTTTTCCTAATGTCTAATCTGAATCTCCTTCCTTTTAGTTTCATTCCATTGCTTCTTGTATGTTCCTTTGCTAATGAGAATAGGGTAGATCCCTCTGCACTGTGACCACCTTTCAGATATTTTTTCTCTTTTGCCAACTAAACATTTAGTTCTTTTAACTGGTCTTCATAGGGCATGGTTTGCAGACTTTCTACCATCTTGGTTGTTTTTCTCTGGACTTGCTCCAATATCGATGTCTTTCTTGAATTGGAGTGCCCAGAACCGTACACAGTATTCCAGGTGTGGTCTGACCAGGGCAGAGTATAGCGCAATAATGACCTCTCTTGATCTAGATTCAATTCTTGTTTTGATACATCCCAGACTTTTGTTGGCCTTTTTAGCTGTAGCACCGCACTGTTGGCTCATGTTGAATCTGGGATCAACTATTTTGCCCAAGTCTTTTTTCCCTGGTGCTATCACTTAGTTCTATTCCTCCAATACTATATATGCTTTTTACATTTCTTTACCTAGATGTAGGACTTTGCATTTGTCCCTGATAAACACCATCCTGTTCTCCTCAGCGCAAAATTGTTCGAGTGTGTCTAGATCCTTTTGAATACAATCTCTTTCCTTTCTAGTGTTGGCTACTCCTCCTATCTTAGTATCATCTGCGAATTTTGTGAGTTCCCCAATAATTCAGTTGTCAAGATCATTATTCCCTTGTCAAGATCAAGTTTCAATAAACTTGTTGAATTAATAGAACTGAAGGAAATGTTCATGCCCTACATACAATTGTGCTTAAAACTGGGCCAAATAGAGCAGCCTGTAGCAAAATTCCAATTGAAAGATGAATTTCCTTGAAGTTTTTCTCAATAGAGAAGTATTTGAATTAGCCATTTCACCAAGATTTTACTGGGAAATTTGATTCACAAAGAGATTTTATCATGCTTTGGGGGTCTCCCAAAAGGTGGCCTTGTCTGTCCAATAAATTGAAGACAACGGCACATCAGTTTCTTAGATCAATATGTGAAATTTATATAGTTTAAATTTTGTAATTTTCACATATACATTTTCGAATTCAAATACAGTGCCACAGTGAAGAAGAATCCTTTTCTCCTGTTATTCCTAATATTCATGCATAGTGTTGCATCCAGGGCGGTTTGAAATTTTCCCTTCAAAACATAGTCTATGATGTTCCCTGACTCAAATGAGGTGACTGTGCAAAATTTTGTGATTGTAAATGTGACGGTGCGGATTCCTTTAGCAGACATACACAAACACACACACACACACACACACACACACAGCTTTATATGTGACGCCCTGGCCTAACAGGTCGTCACAGGGTATTGTGCAATCTGCCCTTCTGCACAGTAACCGCATCCTCCTTGGTTACGGATCCCTATTCTTTGGTGTTGCTAAGATCAGAGCCAGTCAAAACCCTAGGAACACTTTGCACCACACCCACCAGACACACCATTGGGGGGCCTGAAGGGAATAGGGCCACCCACTTGGGGGGTTGGTAGGGGAAAGTGAAAAGTGAAAAAGGGCCTGGTAGGAGCTGGAACCCCGGTCACAGGGGATCATGTCAAGGAGCTCGGATCTGCCGAGGAGGGCAGCCGGCAGCCTTGAGCCATCTCCGGGCAGGGGCCAGGGCACGACAGGGTACGTGGACCCTAGGCCAGGAAGTAGCTTTAAGCGTCCTGGTAATTTACCTGACGGGGGTGAAGTCTTCAAGATTAATCCCTCACCTGCTCCAAAATCGGGGTACTAGTGCAACGAGGGCATAGGACTTTTCCCAAAACACAGTCCATCAAATCCCAAGCGTGAACCCTGAGAGCAAGGTCACTCCGTTAGCCATACAGGTGAGCGGGACCCGACTAGTTCCACACTACAGGGTCCAAACAGTGAAGAAGGTGCCACAGAAAATGTCACAACAACAGGCTAACAAGCAACACCAAGGGCACGGATCCAAGCGTTCTCTCTCC
Organism: Anomaloglossus baeobatrachus; assembly: GCF_048569485.1. Classification (NCBI taxonomy): domain Eukaryota; kingdom Metazoa; phylum Chordata; class Amphibia; order Anura; family Aromobatidae; genus Anomaloglossus; species Anomaloglossus baeobatrachus. Next base: position 672,197,717 of record NC_134354.1, read on the forward strand.
TTGCTGCAGCGGTGCTCAGAATTTTGGTTTACAAGCTGTCGGTGTCAGTATTCTTGGACTGATTAAGTATGCAGAAAACCCTTTCCTTCCCCACGGCACCCCTTCGCTACCATCACCGGGCCCCAGGGCACAACCCCCTACCCACGGAGGGGTTAAACACCTTGCTGCCATATCACCGCCACCGGGCGCCCCATCAGCAGCTGTGGTACTCCATCTTACCACGCACCGTGGATGGCATCACGAACTTCCAAATGCCCTATACATATCCCCCTCTTCACTTCGAGTGTGTGCACAAACCCCCTCCCGGGTCCGGAGACCCCTCGAACCACCATGGTTACGGACCTGAGCGGCTCAGCTGCTGACCCGTGGGCGGTACATATATATATTTTTGTGTGACAGCAAGGAACGAGCATTAACGATGGAAAATACTCTCCTTATCGACCATTGTTGACACGTCGTCCCTTTTTAAAAAATCGTTGCTGTTGCAGGACGCAGGTTGCTCATCGTTCCCGAGGCAGCACACATCACTATGTGTGACACCTCGGGAACGACGAACTGCAGCTTACCTGCGGCCGCCGGCAATGCGGAAGTAAGGAGGTGGGTGGGATGTTACGTCCCGCTCATCTCCGCCCCTCCGCTTCTACTAGGCGGCCGCTTACTGACTACGCTGTGACGCCGCACAAACCGCCCCCTTAGAAACAAGGCGGTTCGCCGGCAACAGCGACGTTGCTAGGCAGGTAAGTACGTGTGACGGTTCCAAACCATTTTGTGCGCCACGGGCAGCGATTTGCCTGTGACACACAAATGACGGAGGCAGGTGCTTTCACCAGCGATATCGCTGCGTGTAACACCCCCTTAACAGGAGAAAATGGACCATAAAATTTATTTTGCAAATTCTCTCGAGTACAGGGATACTGCATATGTAGTGGAAAACTACTGTTTGTATGCAAAGCAAAGATCAGAAAAGACAGAGCGCCAGATTTAGCTGGAATGGTTTGGGGGCACCATGTCCCATTTTTAGAACCCCTGGCATGCCATAAAAGCAGACCCTTCGGTAGTGGCTTTATTTGACAAACTACACCCCTCTATAAAATCATCTAGGGGTGCAGTGAGCATATTGAAACTACAATTGTGCCACAAAATTTTATACCATTGGGGTGAAGAGAGAATAATTATATTTTTTTTACTAAAATGTTCTAACCCCAAGTGTTTAATATTTTTAAGGCCAGTAAGAAAAAAGTGGACCTCAATATCTTGTGTCTGCCAATACTCCACATGTAAATTGGAAACTACTTTTGAGGTCCAGTGCAAACCTCAGAAGATAAGCAGTGTTATATTATAAGGCAAATTTTAATGGAATGATTTGCAGGTGCCATGTCCCATTGGCAAAGACACTGAGGTGCGAGAACAGCGGAAATCCCCCACAAGTGACACAATTTTACAAACTACAGTCCTCTATGAATTCATACAGGGGTGCAGTGATAATATTGACAGTACAGGTGTGTTACCCAATGTTACACTATTCCATGTAAAGAAAAAATAATTACATTTTTACCACTAAAATGTTGTTTTAGTCTCACAATTCCAATTTTCACAAGGGGAAATAGGGAAATAAAGGCCCCATAATGTGTTACACAATTTCTCCTAAACGTGGCAATACACAACATGTGACTGTACAGTATTGTCTGGCCACATGGCAGGGCTTGGGAGGGAAGGAGCGCTTTTAGAGTTTTAGAGTACAGATATTCCTAAAATATTTTGCGCACTACATTTGCAAAGCCCCTAAGTGCCAGAACATAAGAAACCCCCTAAAGTGACTACATTTTCGAAATTACACCCCCTGGGAATTCATTTAAGCGTGTTGTGATGAATTTGTGTCTGGGAAACACCCATGGTGTCAGTGGCAGTAAAGGTTGCAGAATAAAAAACTACAATTTTATGGGCAAAGCTAAAAAGGTCGGTGCGAGCAAGGCGACCTATAAACATGGCTCAGATACACCAGTTCTGTCAGGAGGAATGGGCCCAAATTCATACCAACTATTGTGAGAAGCTTGTGGAAGGAGATCCAAAACGTTTCACCCAAGTTATACAGTTTAATGGTACCAAATACTAATGAAATATATGTAAACTTTTGACTTTGCAGTAAGTAATAAAAATGCCTTAAAACATTCTCTATCTCATTATTCTGGCATTTGGCAACTATAAATAATTTTGGTCCCTAATTGACTTAAAACGGAAAAAGTTTATTCTGATTTCATGTCAGATAGTGAGAAAAACCTGCAGATGTGTCTTTTTAGATAGTGTATGTAAACTTCTAGTTTCAAATGTATATGTGAATAAATGAACCATACATTTTTATGTAAATGTACCGTAGGTTATAGTTTCGCTTCCTTATATGTATTTGGGTTACCACATTAAATTCTCACTAACTCATAGCAGAATTTTAAGTGCAGAGTTCTTTTCTCTCAATAGTTTCTTTCGGTTCCACTTTTTAGTTCATACACATTTCCTTTAAGTTGTATAAATTTTAATTTTATTTAATTTCTTTACACTTGTATCATAATGATTTTCTACATTTGTCCAGGATGCACAATGACGATGCTCCTACGATCACGAATAATCCTGTGCCACTGCCTACGATTCTTAGGCAGACTTGTCACAGATCATCATCAACCGAATAATCAATTTATTTTTTTTAATCTTTTTTAATCACTCTTTTCAGTCTATATTTTTTAACTTTTTTTTTTTTTATTAATTTATTTTTATCTAATCTTTATTCTTTTTTTAATCACACATATTAAAATAATTTCTAATTGTCTTTCGCTGGACTTCAGGGCCCATTATTATGTGAGAAGGTGGGTCTATTGGATGATCGTCTAGTTCTTTGATGGGCTTCTTTAATGTTGTTTGACATTGCTCTTTTTGCATTATTTTGCATATAAATGAAAATCTAAGAAGTCCTTCTGATTTTGCTTCTTACAGATGATAATGTCCTTTTGACCTGCAAGTCTTAAGGCTGCTTTACACGCAGCGACATCGCTAGCGATGTCGCTAATGATAGCACCCACCCCCGTCGTTTGTGCATCACGGGCAAATCGCTGCCTGTGGCGAACAATATCGCAGGTACGCGTCACACCAACATACCTTTCTAACGACGTCGCTCTGGCCACCGAACAACCTTTTTTAAGGCGGCGGTTCGTGCAGCATCACAGCGACTTCACACAGCATTACACCAATAGAAGCGGAGGGGCGGAGAGCAGCCGCATGAACGTCACTCCCACCTCGTTGCCGGAGGACGCAGGAACGCTGTTGTTCGTCGTTCCTGGGGTGTCACACGTAGCGATGTGTGCTGCCTCAGGAACGACGAACAACCTGCATCCTAAACGAGCAATGATATTTGGGGAATGAACGACGTGTCAACAATCAACGATTTGGTGAGTATTTGTGATCGTTAGCGGTCGCTCGTAAGTGTAAGTCGTTGCGTGTAACGGAGCCTTTACTCTACGACATTTTCAGTATATGCAAGCATGTAACGCCCTGTGTACTTTCTCCATCTCCACCTAGTCTACATGCAAACTTCCTCTTTAATTATGAGCAGCGAGTGTTTGAGTAGACATAGACGTGAGATGGTTACGCCAATTATGGCATAATCACTGCTCACCATCTTGGTTGATTCATCAAAGTTTTGTAGAACTTCACAGATGTCAGACATCCATGCCCATTTGTTGGCTCTTATGTGCAGAGGCTAAATGGAATACTGATAGGCATGTTGTATTTGGTATTCAACTACTACCCTCGGCTGCTTACAAAGCCTTGCCAACATGTGTAATGTGGAGTTCCAGCATGTGGTCATTTGGAACACCAGTCTGTGAACTGTCATTTGCAAGCCCTGTTGCAGCACTACCAGACTGGCTGCAGATATATCTGATTTGCGGAAATAAGCACACAGGCGGCATACCTTCACAAGTAGCTCAAGCAAATCTGGATAGGTTTTCAAAAAGCGAGAAGGATTAAGTTGACCACATCGGCCAGGCATTGTATGTGTACAAGCTTGCCAAGCTTCAGAGCCACTACCAGGTTATGACTATGCTCATACATGACCATACATGGTTGTAGGCTCAGTGCCGAGAGCAAAGGATCTATTTGGTCTGTTATACCTTTCCACAACTCTGTGACAGTGTGCTGTTTGTCACCTAAACATATTAGTTTCAGCAGAGTCTGTTGCTACTTCACCAATGCAGTGCTACAGTGCTTACAGCTTGCGATTGATATGGATAAGGTGCTCCAAGATGACAATTTGGAGAAAGAGGAGGAGAGTGTGCAGGAACTGGTGTGGGAAACCCTGATGGAACTAGGGTCCGCAATCCTCAAAATTGGTAGCACGTGTTCCGTCCCAGGGTCCGACTCAGTCCAAGACTCCCCAAGGTTCACCCAGTGTGCTATCAGGGAAATGTTGCAACTCTGGCCACAAACACTTGTCCATGTGTTGGTCATAATTGGACCTTCCCAGTAATTGTGTTGGTTAGGGCACAGATGATGTTATGGGACTCATGCTGGAGTAAGATAGGGACAACACACAGTGAAAAATAGTGGCAGCTGGGGACCAAGCACCACGGGATGGCCATCTAATAATTATCAGTGAGGACCACCTAATGGTCCTCCTAAAAAGTCATTGAGGCCTCATGCTGTCCCTATAGAAATTATGAGATAGGACCGCCTGATGACTCTGTGGATATGGTGAAGAAGGAGGAGATGGACAAGAAAAATAATACACCATGGACTGTTTTCCCCTTTTGGGATGACAAGGGATACATTGGATTACGTAAAAAAACACACATTTGAAATGGCTTTATGTTCCGCTGCTGTCTTCTGCTGGGGATGAAAAGGTGGGCCAATCTAGGCCTTGTTCATTTTGAGAGCAGCCAGCCTGACAGCATCTTTAGTTGAATTAGTTATTATGTACCCGGTGGCACTAAAAACACATGGGATCACCTTAAGCCAGGAGGGAGCAGTGACTGCGGCCGGCAAGCTTCAGATTTGCCCAAAAAATAAAGATGCGTTCATACAATGTGAGAATGGCCAAAATGCGCCTCTTGTGTGAATAAATAGACAAAGGACTTGTGGTGTTCTTTCCCTGAGATGGGTTGGAGAAGTTTCCCCCACATGGTTTATAAAGTTTCATTGACAAAGGTCTCCAAGGAGTTCTAAAAAATGTATGAAAAACCCCTGCTCCAATCTATTTGAAGCCCAGGGTTGCCTGGTCCCTTGAGCCGGCACAGGTGGAACTGCCGCCCACCTTAGCTGAAGCAAAATCTGAGTCTGATGCCTGAAGTTCCTAGTTGTGTCAGTTTGTACCGTGAATAGTAGCCTTGAATCTAGTACTCCTTGTTGTTTGCCACAGAAGTCACACTCCTTTTAAATGTAATTGATTTCTGAGGCCCCATTCTATGTGTTCCAGAGTGTATTGGAGTGCCTCCTTCTAATTTTTTGGAAACCCTTACATAGTCCATATGTTTTAACAGTCCTTCCAAATGAGGAAAAAATGTTTTCCAAGGCCATCCTCTATGTGTATTCCAGGGTGTATTGCAATCCCTCATTTCAAGTTTTGATAGTCCATGCACCTAGTGCAGAGGCTTCACCACTCTCGGAGTCCCACTCCTTACAAATGGGAATTTTTTTTGGAAATGGAAAACTGCTACATTTTTAAAAAAAATGAGAATGTAAATTCAGCATTTTTGCAGCATTTTTTTCACTATTGAAAATGCAGCAAAAGCACTATCTGTCAACATAGCTTAAGGGGTGTAGGTGATGGTTTAGGTATGGTTTATTGTCAGTGGAGTAATACTCTAACAACATTGTTCCCATCAGTGACCTGGGACTCAGACGTGTCCAGGCATCTTCCAATGCTGTTCCCATTCCATTTGAGCACTTTTTCCATCAATTTTAGAGATTTCCTTGCCCCCCAACCTCCTGGTAGGGTTTGCCAGAAAAATGCTTGAGTTTCTCATTGACTTCCATTATATAAAATGAACCCCTGAGCATTGCAATTTGCTCGATTTGAGCACCTGACCATTTAAGTGTTTGCTAGAGTTGATCGAATCCGCCAAAAACCGGGACTGGCGGATCCCTGCCGGATTGAAAAAAAAAAAACTGATCCGCTACGGATTCCGGTGCCCATATAAGTCTATGGGGACCAGAATCCGGAGATTAAAAACATTTGTGGAAGGGATACGGGGGTAGGAGCACGCGCAGTGTACTCATCCGAGGCTGTGTCATGGCAGCAAACTCCTTCCGGGTCACGCCGACAATTCTATGTTCATTGTTTTGCCCACCCACCGGCGCGTGTAATTGGTTGCAGCTAGATGCGAGTGTCAGTGGGTCAGCTGACTGCAACCAATCACAGGCGGTAGGACGGCTGGTGGGCGGGAAAAGCAGTACAAGTGTCTGCGGGTTAGTATGGTGAACGTGCATGTGTTTCAGAAACGCATGCATGTTCCTGTCAGAATTGTGCGGCTGTCGCGGTGATGCGCTGTCAGACTCGTACAAGTCTGACATGACCTCAGCCAGCACAGCCTGCGCTCTCTGAGCATGAGCGTGCATGTACCTAGAAACACATGCATGTTCCTGCCAGAAGTGTGTCGGTGATGCAGCTTTTTTTTATTATTTAAATAAATAATTAAAAAAAAAGCAAAGTGCGGTCCCCCCTAATTTTCATCCCCAGCCATAATAATGCCGGCTGTGGGCTGGTAGTCTCCGCCTGCAGCCGCCCGTTATTGCAACATCTATTAGATGTGACAATCCCGATGCAATACCAGCTCTTCACGATTGCCCTGGAGCGGTGGCAATTGGGGTAATAAGGGGTTAATAGCAGCGCACAGCTGCTACTAAACCCCAGGTTAGTAATGGCACAGGCGTCTATGAGATACCTGCATCACACTAACCTGTCAATGAAAGTAAATAAACGCAGGCACAGAGAAAAATCCTTTATTTGGAATAACGTACAAAACGCACACCCTCCTTCACCACTTTATTAACCCCCAACACCCTGCAGGTCCGGCGTAATCCACACGAGGTCCCACGTTGCTTCAGCTCTGCTACATAGCCAGTGGCCATAGAACACGACGGCAAGCTGTACAGACAATGACTGAGCCACGATGACTGCACGGCAGGCAGATACTGTCACAGGCTGGGGGCGCATCTGCCTGCAACCAATCACAGACGAGAGGACGGACAGTGGGCATGGAATACACGGAAAGCTGTGTGTATACGATGCACAGTACAGGAAGTGAATGTGGGACCAGGAAGCAGTGTGCCGCCATGACACCGAGTCTCTGTAAGTAGGAAACTCTGTTTTATTTCTGTTTTTCTTTATTTTTCAATTATTTTCCCAGTGCCGGATCCGGATCGTGCACCCGGAATTCCTGATCTGGGTCCGGCACCCGGAAATCTTTGAAACCACACGGATCCGGACTTTTACAGTCCAGATCCGCTCAACCCTAGTGTTCGCCCATCACCAATTGTAAGTCAAAAGGGTCTGTCGGGTATGTATTAGTGTCAGCCATGTAATGATTCCATCCCTGGCTTTGGAAGAACAGAAAAATAGAATTACTGATCTAGATGAGAAGATGGCATGAATATTTGCGACGTTTGTTTACAGTTTCATATTATTCATGCACACATTTCCATTTTACAAGAGACAACACTGCCAGTAACAAAGGAAGGTCCAACGAGTGGGCAAAAAATACGATGAAAAAAACCAAACATTTATTGAAAAATATTAAAAACATGAGAACATAGTGTAGTGCCCCTGAGACCATCAGGGTGCTACAAGATTCTGCATCCTCACAAGGATGCAGGGTCTACCCCCTTAGGGACCCAGAACCCCAGTGCTGATACCAACAAAAACCCAGGTAATCCCAGTTTTCCCAGATATTCCCCCATACAATGGTACCCAGCTAGGGTGGGGCCAATGGATGGCCGCCTAGAGGTGGAGCCAATCCAGTCCACTATTTGAGCAGGTGGGAGGGGCAAACTGAGGACAGAGAGAACATAGGAAGTCAGTAGAGATAACTGCAGTGACTGGAGGAGTGTAAAGGTGGAAGCAAAGTGACATCCTGACTCAGGTTAACGGTGACCTGGTACCTAGGAGAAGTGGTTGTCGGTGGAGTACTCCCGGAACTACGCACCGACTGGATACATGACCCTAAAACAGGAAAGAGCTTCAAGCCTTCCTGTTAACACCTGCACAGCAAGGGGACCATCAGACTTGCTGACCCTAAAGAATCCGAAGAGTCAGTAGCAAAGGGAGAACCGGTGACAGGACCAAAGACTCCAACCACACAGGGTTCACATTACCGTCAGGCGGACATAAGTGGACAAACCACAGAACAGGGACCCCTAGTTGTTCTATACCATGGGGACCCACTTACCAGAGACAGGTGCAGGGGAAGAAGGTACCAGAGAACCAGACTGGCACTGGGACGAAGGGGACCTGGAGGCGAAACCAGCCAGCCTCGGGCAACCAGACAACATCTACCAGCAGTGAGTAAACCAGTTGCACTGAACATCTGTGTGGACTCCCTTCTTCCGACACTCACTGCACCATACACATATTTTATTCTCCCCTGTAAATATCCCCATTACAAAAAGGGCCCAGGGCACGGAGCCGGGTAACGGTCATCACCGTGACATTCCCAATAGAGACTCTGCCTGGAAGCGACTACCCCATATCCCTGGGTGCTACAATAGCAGCGACTACACGTTTTGGCTGCGGATCCTTCTTCTGAGGTCATACCAAACTAATATTACGTCATGATTATCACCAATTGTTACTTTATTGGAACTTCTCTTTTTTCATGAACGGTTGTCAACAATCAAACTAACACCCATGATATTACATCCTACTGTAATCAGTTGCGCAGCGATACATTGTTGCAGATGTGGTGCTTATATGTGACATTGAAACATGAGTGTCAAATGAAAGACATTTGCCTGACTCTTGCTCTCCTCCCTGCCTGCCTGGTTGCACAAGCCCCAGTCTATTCTTACCTGCCAGCCCAGCTGCTTTGTTTGACGGATCGCTAGGTTCCTTTTGTGCTGCTTGTCCAAGTATGAAGCAGTCATTGTTTCTGGTGGATTAAAAGAGTGCTTAAAACCGTGCACTGTGAGGCAAACGGATTATGGCTTGCGGCTTGCTAGAGGCACTCTGTGAGCCATGCTTTCAGAAGGTTTAATAATTGCTTTGATGTTAGATGTTGATGTTAATACAGTTTACTGGTATGACTGGATTACTTGTAAAACATGCTATTGATCGGAGAACAGTCAGCGCTGCGTCATGTATTTGTTCATAAATGAAATCCATCTGCTCGGGGATTCACAGGATGTTTCAGTTAAAATTATTATTATGTCTACTTTAACTGCTTATTACCCTGGATTGAGTATAAAGTGATGGGAGATTAGGGGGGTTAACATATAAAGGATATGGAATATAAAATTGATATATATTAATGCAGCAGGATGCTGACATGTACGCCAGGAGCAAGAGCCAAACCACCTATCGAGGCTGACTAATCTATCTGTCAATCTGAATTTATTCAATAAATGTTCCCTGCTCATATGCATGACAGCATTCAGAATAGTGAGGAAGACCCTGTTCATATCATGACAGAGCCCTGTGTTTGACAAAAAGTCTTTGAAAAGCTCCTGGAATGTCCAGAAAACATACACAAGAGGTCCTAGTCATCTAACAGAAGCCAAAAGAGGGTCTATTTGGTCTTTGTAGGCCAATGTATATCAATACAGCAACATTTGTCTGAGCCTTCTGTTAAGGGCTAAGCCACACGGCGAGAAAATCGGTGCGAGTGGAGTGCGATAAAACATCGCATTCCCCTCGGACCAATTCTAGCCTGTGTGTCAGCACACATGGGCGATTATTTTCTCAGCCCTAATCGGACTGAGAAAACAATCGCAGCATGCTGCGATTGTAATCCGAGACTCTTTCTCTCGCACCCATTCAAGTGAATGGGGTGAGAGAAAAATCGCACTGCACTCGCGGTACACCGGTGTACTGCCAGTGCAATGCGAGAATGGCTATAGCTGACTACGCAGGAGAGAGGGAGAGAAATCCCTCCCTCCCCTCCTGAGTGCCGGCCCGCCCCCCGCAGCTGAGGTCTGCTCGCACGAACGGACCTCAGTTGCAAGGACACAAGCATGAGACTCGGCTCTGCTGTACTGCCAGCACGAGCCGAGTCTCATGCAAGGGGATCGCAGTAGTCCCCGTGTGGCCCCAGCCTAATGTATATAGTGTCGTATGCTCCACCAATATAAGTAAAACAGCCGAGCAAAGTATGAATAAATGTGGTAACAATTTAAAATGTAACCTTTAATATACCAATTAAAAAAGTAACAAACCACACAACATAAATGGCTGTAAAACCAACCTATTATAAAAGGAGCAATTTTTTGCAGGCTCCTGATATTACTTATTCAGGACAAAACTCCACATATAAGCGGGAAGGACCAAATGATTTCCTCCCTCTGTGGTATGAAAAGTAGAGACAACACTCAAAAAGCTGTCAATCACAATTACCAGTGTTCAGCAGGGTCTATAAACAACACTTGCTAAATCTAAATATAACAAAGATAGAAAAGGTGGTCCAATGTAGAAGAGGGGGGAGCCAATTTTTTGCCTCACATTACCCCACAATTGGCCACCATCTGACCTTATATGCTCCAGGACCTCCCAACGCGTTTCATAATTCGCTTACTCCTCAGGGGATAATGGTCATAAGGGAGCTGAAAAAAGGAGCAACCAGTAGTCAGAATAACAGTTGAACCTATACAAGTAATCAAGCACATGTTGTAAAGGGATGTATATCTTTACCTTGACTGAAAAGGACCTCCAGCATGTAGTGTCTGGGCCTGGCATAGAGCACAGAACTTTAAAAAAAACGCCCTTAAATATCATATGGGTGTATGGGGGCGGCTCTAGAATAGCCAATAAGGTTACCAGGCGCACCCCCCAATTGGGCGGATTTTCCCAGAGAAAAACTTTAGAGCCCATGGAAGGTATCGCCCCCCTCACTGACACGATCAAACTTCCGCCTCCGTACTGCCTATCCACGCTGGCATCCGGGAGGAAGTCACCGCCCACCATGATGACGACGTGTGCACGTGATGTGCACGTACTTCCGGTCGCGACGCCATGCAGTATCGCCGACCGCAGGTGCGAACCACGTGTACAGTCATGCGGCGTTCCCGGAAATCATGCGACGTAATACAGGGTCGCCGGCCGGAAGCGTGGATCACATGTGCGGTCACGCGACATCCCCGGTAACCACATGACACAACGCAGATTCGCCGACCGGAAGTGCGAACCACGTGTACGGTCATGCGGCACCATAGGAGATAACGTGACCGCAACAAGGGCAGGGAAAAAGATACGCCCATTCGCAGCATCAGTATATACACCCGTGACCCGCATGGTACCATTTACACCAGGACCATGACACGCCCATTCCCATACAAAAATATGGACATAAAGGAAACGTCCCTGCTAGTGTGGGAGGTGTATGAACCATACGGGATTATCCCTACAGGGTTTTTACCCATCTAAACAAATGCCCAAAGTCCTAATACAATAATAGCGCACCCAAGGTTTATTCAACACATGAAAGAGGCATATAGTGTGCGGACTCCTAATGGGGGAAGGTAGGGAGCTGGTATATACAAACTCAATAGAGGGTGGGAGTAAATTGATAACGGAGGGCCCATATAATGCTAGGGAGGTACCAAGGGGGAGGGGAGATAGACAACACGTGCTAGATAAATATGTCCTATAATTCTAATTGACTATGGACACTAAAGGATGGAATTAAAGCAGGAATCCCCAGGAGTGCCACCACTGGGACACTGGGGAATTGGCTAGTGGACAATAAAGCAAAAAAACAAAAACCAAAAACAGAAAAGCAACAAAGGAGGGGGGGGGGTGTTACACCAAAAGGACCAACAGGCCTCATAGTTCCTAGACAAGCCCCTAAAGAGCCCTTTTTTCAGCTCCCTTATGACCACTATCCCCTGAGGAGTAAGCGAATTATGAAACGCGTTGGGAGGTCTTGGAGCATATAAGGTCAGATGGTGGCCAATTGTGGGGTAATGTGAGGCAAAAAATTGGCTCCCCCCTCTTTTACATTGGACCACCTTTTCTATCTTTGTTATATTTAGATTTAGCAAGTGTTGTTTATAGACCCTGCTGAACACTGGTAATTGTGATTGACAGCTTTTTGAGTGTTGTCTCTACTTTTCATACCACAGAGGGAGGAAATCATTTGGTCCTTCCCGCTTATATGTGGAGTTTTGTCCTGAATAGGTAATATCAGGAGCCTGCAAAAAATTGCTCCTTTTATAATAGGTTGGTTTTACAACCATTTATGTTGTGTGGTTTGTTACTTTTTTAATTGGTATATTAAAGGTTACATTTTAAATTGTTACCACATTTATTCATACTTTGCTCGGCTGTTTTACTTAAAAGTAATACACCAATGTTTCCCAAAAGCCCAGCATACAGGACCACAAAAGATGTAGAACTTAACAAAAGTGTCATGAATCGGTTTGGACTCTGCTGTGGCTTTTGTCACCTAGTCCTGCGATCGGTGTATCCCAGTGCTCAGCCAGTGGGTGGAGCCTATCCTGCTGTGCCTTGGTCCTGGGATCACATTGCTTTATCAGGATGTCTCCTCCATCGGTTCGGCGCCAGTTATAGCCCTATTGTGCAGCGTGCGCGCCTGGTCCATGTAAGTGTGCTTGATTCTGCCCGCTACATCGTCTGACCTTCCTGACCTCGATCCTCCTATCCTGCCCAACCACCCTGACTTCAGTCCTCCCTGTTCCGTCTGACCTCTCAGACTCCAGTCCCCTCCGTTTTTGTCTTACCTTCTGGTCTTCATCTCCTGCTCCCTGTTGTTTCGTCCCTGCTGCTCTCCCGGTTTCCGACCTTCGGCTTACTTCTGACACTGACTCAGCCTACCGCCTTGTACTGCGTGACTTCCCAGCCCTGACCCTGCTTGTGTGACTTCTCTTTGTCATCTATCTGTGATTACTCCTGTGATATCTTGTGGCTCCATAGTGCTGTTACTCTCTCCAGTCTTCCGGCTCTCCCTAGTGGTGACTTCACAAAAATTATGATCAAAGTCGGTATTTTGGTGATGGTTTTGAGCATTCTACTGGTTTTCCTGAGTGTTCATGCTTCAGGATTTTATACAGATACATGCAGCCGACCAGCTCCTGTCAGAAGGGTGTGCGGCCGTTTTGGGTGATGAGATGTGAGACTTGCGCGAGTCTCTCGCAAGTGTGACTCCGGCCTTAAACTGGGCACACGATATAACAATGGATGCTGAAAGGAATAAAACATTTTTGGGGTTTTTTTCGACTCTGTTCTGGAGATATTAACAATTAAAGTATTTGGCACCTGAGTTAAGTTTTCACTGAGGGCTTCTACTTCTTCTCTGTATATGAGCTGCCATCTGATAACACTCATTTGGACTTAACAAAAATGAAGTCATTAGGTGCCAAATACTTTAATTGCTAACATGTCCAAAACAAAGAGCCAAAATAAAAAAACAACAAAAAAAACGTTTTACTCCACTCTGCAGCCACTAATACATCTTGTACCTAGATCAATATAAAAAAAAAATTGGTAAAATGTCCTCTCAGTCAGTGAGCTAAAGGTCTGTCTATTCTCTCAAATCAAATTTTAGCAATATTTCAACGTAAATTTTCAATTGAGGAATGCATGGGTTAGAGAAAAAGTGACTCAAAAGTAGCGAAAGAAGCATTTTTCTCTAATAAGAAATTTTAAAGTTTTTATTTAATCGTTCATGCAATTGTTTTATGCAAAGTTTGTTGAAACGATAGTGATATGTTCATTTCCAAATTCTTTTGATGCATTTATTCTGGGGGGGGTTTTGTTTGTTTTTTTGTAAACCATATGATTCCACAGATATAGGACTTTTTATTTAGTGCTATTCAGGATTACATTTTATGTTTTTTTACCAAGAGGTTGAAAACTAAAGAAATGCCGCTAGAGAGTCCTGGGCCACCAAGAATGCGTGCGGGGGGCAGAGTTGGTGGGCCGAGCGGGACCATGGCGCAGAGGACGTCAGTGCCGCGGGGACTGCATGGCTGGGGACAGGTCAGTGTGTGTGTTTACATGCGGAGTGAAGTGCGGGAGGGGGCAGAGCCGAGCGGGGAAGTGTCGGGCTCCCTGCACACGTAGTCAGGGTAAATATCGGGTAACTAAGCAAAGCACTTTGCTTGGTTACCCGATATTTACCTTGGTTACCAGCGTACACCGCTTAGCGCTGGCTCCTTGCACACGTAACCAGGGTAAATATCGGTTAGTAAGCAAAGCGCGATGTGTACCCTGGTTACGTGTGCAGGGAGCCAGAGAGAGAATATGCAGCAAAACCCTACGGATTCCGCTGCTCAAAAAACGTTACATGCTGTGTTCCTTCCGCCCAGCAGAAGCAACGCAGCGTCGGCCAGCAGAAGCAACGCAGCGTCGGCCAGCGGAAGCAATGCAGATACTTCACTCGCAATCCGTCCATACAAGTCTATGGGAAGCAGTGGAATCCGTTAACGGATTCCGCTGTTTTCCAAAATGGCAGATTGCAACTAAAGGAAAACAACGCAAGTGTGAAACTAGCCTAAGAATGCTTTAAAAGTTGTCCACGTTGCTGGCCCAGGAAGTTTGTGCTGCCCTGGTCTGACTGCCATGGAGTACTGAAGAAGTCACTAGGCCAGGGTACTGCTAATCATCCTACTCATTAATAGTCTATATTTTCTATTGCCATGCTAAGGGTTTTCCATTATCTGATATACCTTCTTATGTTGGTCTAGTGGTTAGCAGCAAACACAGGTTATAATATAGCTTTAAGGATATTTTAACATAAATAATTGAGCCAAACTGTTCATTTGTTGGATTTACAAGGCGTGTCAAGGCAGTAGTTATGTTCTGATCCCTAAGTACCTATCTATGGTGAGCTAGCTATATTTACCTTTACAAACCTCTTCTGTTGTGAAAAAAGAAAATTATGGAAGGAGAAGGCTAAGGACACATGGGCATTACTGTGAGTGCATCGCATAACACTCGGCTCTTGCACTGCTGCGATTGTCATGCGACTGTGATCCAATCCTGCAATTGCAGCACAGCCGCGGAGAAGGGGGGCGGGTGCTGCGGAAGAGAGGGAGGGACTAATCTCAGTTTCTCCTCTATCATCAGCTGATTATCGCACTGCACCACGGTGTCATCCGAGTGCAGTACAATGTTTCTCTCGCGCCCATAGTGAGTGAAAACGAATTGGATTGCACCTGCAGCATGCTGCAATTGTTTTCTCGGTCCTATTAGGGCTGAGAAAAAAAAAATGGGAGCGGCCCCATAGAGTAACATGGATCCGGGTGGAATGTGATTTTTCTTTACCACATTCCACTTGCTTCATTTTTTCCACTTGCCGTGTGTCCTTAGCCTTACTGCTGAACCTCTTGGGTCCTATTGTGGTTGGACTTGTTACTGATTGAGAATTTGGGCAATATTGTTTGGTGTACATGCCACTTGTGTTAGAGAACATTAATGTCGGCTTGTAGGGATAATTCGAGGAGATAAAAGACATAATTACAACAATTCTGCTTTTAGCACCATCATCCAGTGACCTCTTTACCTGATGCTTTTAAGTATATCTGTCATTTAGGCTAAGCTTTCATGATTGTAATGTACTTTCTTTCCCCTTAGGTGGAATTAAGATACAACTTGTTCACACCAAGATAGTTAATTTCTGTAAGATCTGTAATGATGGCAGACCTATCTTTCTGTGAATATAGAAGATTTAGGAGATGGAACTAAGTACAATAAGTAGAGCTATCACAATGATCATACAAGGTGTAAAACTGTAAATATCTGTTATAGCCAGGCTTGCCCATCAGGCTAGTATAGATGATAATTATGCACCTATATATACATATTTACATATGCATGTAAAATACACACATACATATATACACACACCTGCCCAATACCTCAAAGCTCTGCAGAGATACTGAAATATCTCAATGCTGTTATAATAATAATTAATAATTTTATTCATTTATACAGCGCTATTAATTCCACAGCGCTTTACATACATTGGCAACACTGTCCCCATTGGGGCTCACAATCTAGAGTCCCTATCTGTATGTCTTTGGAGTGTGGGAGGAAACCAGAGAACCCGGAGGAAACCCATGCAAACACGGAGAGAACATACAAACTCCTTGCAGATGGTGTCCTTGGTGGGACTTGAACCCAGGACCCCAGCTCTGCAAGACTGCAGAGCTAACCACTGAGCCACCGTGCCGCCCTAATAATGGCACTAATATATTATATGCAATGACTTGTATCCATCTAAGATCCCTGATGAAGGTGACAAAACGCGCGTCGGAGGCAGGAGAGACACATAGGCCAGTAGTCATCTTATTATGTAAGTGTATAATGTTTTATCCTTTCCGTATGTGCAGTAATTAGAATGTCGGAGACACATAGACACTTGCAATACTAGTTATCCTTTTTGAAATTGCTCTCTGATATGTAGTATATTTATATGAAACACTGATTATAGCCAAGCCGAGAAGCATGAGAGTGGCGGAGCCAGCATGTGTATATGCTATATACCGTGTGTACAGTGTGTATATACTCTGTGTGTGTGTGTTTGTGTGTGTATGAGTGTGTGTGACCTAGCAGCATGAGGACAGCGGAGCCAGTGTGTGTATATACACCGCTAATGTTGGGAGAGACCAGTGGCGATGGAATGGCAGCCAGATATTTAACCCCTCCGTGGGTAGGGGGAAGATGCCTTGAGGCTTAGTGATGGTGAGAGGGGAGCCCGTTGGAGTGGAAAGGGTCACTGCGTACTCACTCAGTACAATAATGCTGACACTGACAACTTGTAAACCAGAATTCTTAGCACCGCTGCAGCAAGGAGGGAGCATGCTGGTATCCCGTGCCCTATGGTGTTGCCTGTTAGCCTGTGACCTTGACCTTGGCACCTCTGTCTGTAGATGGTCCCTCCCAGCTTGAAACTGAATGGGTCCCGCTCACCCGTATGGCTAACGGAGTGAGCTTGCTCTCAGGGTTCACGCATGGGATTTTCTGGACTGTATATTGGGAAAGTCCTATCCCCCTCGTTACACTAGTACCCCGATTTTGGAGCGGGTGGAGAACGAATCGTGAAGTCTTCGCCCTCGTCGGTTAAATTATCAGGACGCGTGAAGCTACTTCCCGGCCTAGGGTCCACGTACCCTGTCGTGCCCTGGCCCCTGCCCGGAGATGGCTCAAGCCCGCCGGCTGCCCTGCTCGGCAGTTACGTGCCCCTTGACATGATCCCCTGCGACCGGGGTTCCAGCTCCTACCAGGCCCAGACCAACGTCTGCCACCTAGTAACTGAGGAGCCCATATCCTAACCTCCTCCAACGACTTGTGACCTCTCCTCTCGAGAGTCACCACTTGACTGACTACACCTGACACTCCTGACCTACCCTTACCAACCACCCAAGTGTCCAGCCCTATTCCCTTCAGGCTGTCCACTGGTGTGTATGGTGGGTGTGGTGCAGTGTGTTTCTAGGATTTTGATTAGCTTGTTCTTAGCAACACCATAGGCTAGGGATCCGTAACCAAGGAGAAGATGGACACCATGCAGAAGGGCAGATTGCACAATGTCCTGTGACGACCTGATAGGCCAGGGCGTCACACACACACACACACACAGACACACGCGCAATGCTCTGCTGCATGAAAACACACACAATGCTATGCTGCATACACACACAATGCTCTGCATGCACGCACACACACATAATGCTCTGCTGCATGCATCCACACAATGCTCTGCTGCATTCACACACACACACACACACACACACACAATGCTCTGCATGCACATGCACACAAACATACACACACACACACAATGCTTTGCTGCATGCATGCCGGCAGCAGCGGCAGGGGGGAGAGTGGGGGGAGGGGGTGTCATTGGAGATGGGAACTGCGGGAGGAGGTGGGAGGGGAGACAGCCCGGCGCACCGTACTCTCACATCCTGGCGGTTGACTAGGGGAAAGTGGAGCAAACAGCATATGCTGTCAGCTCCACAAACATGGTACTGATCTCCTTCCTCTGCTGTGATGTGAACAGCCCAGGGGGTGCATCCAGGTCACAGCAGGGAGATGTCCTGTATTAAGTACAGAGTCGGAGCCCGACCACGGTCTTCTATGCCCTGGGCACTGCCATAAAGGAGGTGAGTAAAGGCCGCTTTACACGCAACGACATCGCTAACGAGATATCGCTGGGGTCACGGAATTCGTGACGCACGTCCGGCCTCGTTAGCGACGTCGTTGCGTGTGACACAAGTGACCGCTAATGAACCCAAATACTCAACAAATCGTTAATTGTTGACACATCGTTCATTTTCAAAATATCGTTGCTTGCTTGGGATGCAGGTTGTTCGTTGTTCCTGAGGCAGCACACAGCGCTACGTGTGACACCCCGGGAACGACGAACAACAGCGTTCCTGCGTCCTCAGGCAACGAGGTGGGAGTGCCGTTCATGCGGCTGCTCTCCGCCCCTCCGCTTCTATTGGTGGCCTGCTGTGTGACGTCGCTGTGACGCCGCACGAACCTCCCCCTTAAAAAAGGTTGTTCTCCGGCCATAGCGGCATCGTTAGGAAGGTAAGTTCGTGTGACGTGTACCGGCGATATTGTTCGCCAAGGGCAGCGATTTGCCTGTGACGCACGCACGACGGGGGCGGGTGTGATCGCTAGCGATGTCGCAGCATGTAAAGCGGCCTTTACTGTTATTACTCACAGCATATCCAAGATGGCAGCGCCCAGGGCTTCAGTAAAACTAGAACTGAATAAAAGCTAAATAATGTGTTTAATTTTGTATTACAAATACTTGATTTCATAATCACTATTATTAATACAAAATAAAAAAGCACGGCACCTTCCCTTTAAGGGGAAGGTGCCTTAAATACCTTAGAGGCACTTCCGGGTCAGGGTGTGATGGCCCTTTAAAGGGAACCTGTCACCATTTTTTTTGGCTATAAGCTGCGGCCACCACCACCAGCATTCTAACATGCTGTATATAAGAGCCCAGGCCGCTGTGACAACATAAAAAACACTTTATAACACTTACCTAATGGTCGCGCTGCAGTGGAATTGGGTCACAGAGGCGTCTCCATTGTCCGGTGCCGGCGCCACCTCTTTCGGCCATCTTCGTCCTCCTTCTTCTGAAGCCGCGGTGCATGACGCGTCCGACGTCATCCACACTCGCCGGCATTCAGGTCCTGAGAAGGCGCACTTTGATCTGCCCTGAGCAGGGCAGATCAAAGTATTGTAGTGCGCCTGCGCAGGACCGGCGAGTGTGTATGAGGTAGACACGTCATGCACACAGGATTCAGAAGAAGAAGGACAAAGATGGCCGAAAGAGGCGGCACCGGACAACGGAGATGCCTCCGTGACCCAATTTCACTGCAGCGCTACTGTTAGGTAAGTATTATAAAGTGTTTTTTATGTTGTCACAGCGGCCTGGGCTCTTATATACAGCATGTTAGAATGCTGTATATAAGAGCCCGGTGGTGGTGGCTGTAGCTTATAGCCAAAAAAAGTGGTGACAGGTTCCCTTTAAGAAAAGTAGTCTGGCCGCGTGCACACCCTGCGGGCAGAGTCAGAAAGCCTGTGAGTTGTACACAAGCTCTGGGAGACAGCAGCATAGACCAGGGATGGGACAGCCACTGCAGGAATGCTGGGCAAGTGAGAGAACCAACATCCCTGCCGAGGGAGGGGGCAGGACAGTGCGGGGATGCCAATAAGGGCATTACACTTATCCTGGTCTCCAAGCTGTTCTCGAAAATAAGCCAGGTATACTTTATGCGCAATGTCTGTGATATTTCTTCTTTGTTTTTCAACCATGTACTGTCCACAAATGTAGCAGTAGCAGAATACACTAGTATTGTTGATGCATATTCTTCTTGATGAAGCCATAAGATAGAACTTTTTGGGTATAAACCAATACTAGGTTGACAAACTTTTACTTCTTTCCTCAACACATTCACAGTAGAATTCTGATTTCAAAAAGTTGTGTTTTAGTACTGTAGACCTACAAATTGAAATACAAAATAATTGGAACTATGGGATATTTCATTACGCAAGACACTGTTAAAGAGTCAAAAGACAGACCAAAAACTATTGCATTTGTTATCACACACAAGTCGCATTGGGGGAATGCATTATTTTTATGAATGTCTATTATATTAAAAACTAGCTGTAAAACCCGGGCGTTGCCCGGGATAGTAACTGTCTCTTTGTCTCTCTCCCAGTCTGTCTGTCTGTCTCTCTTTCTCTTTCTGTCTGTGTCTGTCTCTGTGTGTGGCTCTGTCTGTGTGTCTGTATCTTTCCCTGTCCGTCTGTGTGTCAGTCTCTATCCATGTCTGTCTGTGTGTGTGTGTGTGTATATCTCTCTGTCTGTCTCTCTATCTCTGTGTCTGTCTGTCTCCTTCCAGGTCTGTTTCTTTCCCCCTCTGTCTCTTTCTCCCTCTGTCTCTTTCCCCCTGTCTCTTTCCTCCTTTGTCTCTTTCCTCCTCTGTCTGTCTCTTTCCCCCTCTGTCTCTTTCCCCCTCTGTCTCTTTCCCCCTCTGTCTCTTTCCCCCTCTGTCTCTTTTACCCCTCTGTCTATCTCTTTCCCTGTCTGTCAGTCTCTGTCTGCTTATGTCTGTCTGTTTCTGTCTCTCTTCTCGCTTCTTATACTAACAATTTATTTTGTTCCTATAGCAACCAATCACAGCTCTTATTAATGATCTCTAGCTCCTATCTTCATTGACTTTAATGGAGACAGGATTTTTGAAGTGTAACTGTAAAGCGCGGGGTTACATTTTCCTGTCAAAACAGAGTCTATGACGTTCCCTGAGTCACATGGGGCGTCTGTGCAAAATTTTGTGATTGTAAATGCGACGGTGCGGATTCCTTTAGCGGACATATACATACACACATGCATACATACATACACTCAGCATTATATATTAGACTAGAATGAATTCAGCAAAAGTAATGGGATTTTTTAATTCAACACCTCCAAAATACCCTAAATCCATTAAAAGAAACCTTGGCACCTGAAACATTTTTTTTGTAGACCTGTGTTATCGATTGAGTAGTTTATTTTGTTAACTTATGGTGAAGCATGACATTTCTTGTTTACATGCAGTTTCATAAAATATGTATTTTAACTCTAAGATTATTTAAATTGAAGCTGTCATTAGATTTCACAATTCAAACTTCATGGAATATTATATAAATCTCTTAGACCTGATGAGGCAGCTTTGCTTTGAAAATCCTTGTCAGACAAGCGGTTGGTATATTGGTAGAGATTGAGTTAATAGTTTATAAAGAATCAGACAGCCAGCCTAGCATGGATTTTCAAGGTAAGAGATCTACCGTGTTTCCCTGAAAATAAGACCGGGTGTGATATTGTTTTTTGCTCTGAAAGATGAGCTAGGGCTTAATTCTAGGGCTTAATTTCAAGGGATATTTTTTTTTTGCCACGAACAACAATCCACATTTATTCTTAAACACAAAAATCAACAAACAATATAATCAGGCTGTGAGTGTGACGCCCCTGAACTAGTCAGGGTGTCACAGGGTACTGCACTCCTATCTCTTTTGGTTCAGAGCTCAACCTCCCATGGTTCTGGGATCCTAAACTTTGGTATTGCTCCATCAGCATTCAAACCCTAACCACACCTCACACCACACCCTGTCAGGCACACCAGTGGGTGGTCTAGCTGGAACAGGGCGACCCGCCTAGGAGTCAGACAAACTTGTGGGAGGGACTGAGTCAGAACAGTGGTAGCCCTCAGAGAGTGAGGAGCTGGAGGGAGTTGGAGCTCCCTGGGAGACGTTGGCTAGGTCGCAGATGGTGGTCTGGGACAGGAGGAGTCGGAGACTCGGTCGCAGGGTGTTAGAGAGGAGCGCCGGACTTAGTTTGGGAGAACGGTCGGCACCAGAAAATCTAGTAACCGAACCGGTACCGAGCACAGCGGGGTACTGGACCCTAGATCAGGGAGTAGCTTCAAGCAACCTGATAACCTGATAATTAACCTGTGGAGGGTAGCCTCTTTATGAATTTTCCCCAAGAGCTCAGAGATCGAAGGCATCAATACAACGAGGGGGATAGGGCTTTCCAGCTTATGTGGCTCAATGAAATCCCAAGTGTCAGCCATCGAGAGCACAGCTCCTCTATTTAATTATAGGGAGCGGGACCCCGACAGCTTCAGGCCAAGGGGTCACTCAGAACATCTAAATTCTAGTGCATGGAGGTAGGTTACAGACCATCAGCAATACCAATGGGAGCGGACTCCCAGACTCCCCTGAAGTGGCAGCGGCACCCAGAGACTTGGTTTACTAGTATGTAAGAGTCTGCTTTATGGTGGCATCAACACCAGCACAGCCTGAGTGGTGAGTACGCTGCTTTCCCCTGCGTCCAATCTGCAGTACGCCCCCCTACGCTCCACCATTCAGAGTCCCGGGGCCTCTCCTCCCCGTGGAGGGAACGTCATCTGGTTGCCCCGCTCCATCTCCCCTAGGTACTCCCATCGGCAGCGGCAGTACTCCCCTTACCGCGAACCGTAACGAACATTAATCCCCTGTAAATAGCCTCCCTTTCATTTTCGGGTGACCACGAGCCCCCGGGTCCAGAGACCCTCGAGCCATGGCAACCCTGGATCCGAGCAGTCCGACTGCTGCAGGGGCGGTACATGAGAATATTGTCAAAATGGCGGTTTGGTCCTTCTCTTTAATTATGGAGAAGAATAGTGTGGGAATAAATTCCTCTAATAAATAAATCTGTGTGTGACCACAAATTAGACTACCATATTCTTATATTAAAAATATAAATGTCTTTATTGATACAATTACAACATGAAATCACAATATGTAAGAAAATACATAGAGAGGAGGTATATCAAGGAAAAATCGAGAAAACACCCAAGGAACTGGAGATGGAAGTTCAATCAGTATGCAAAAATATATATGGACAGGACACATATATCATATAGATTGCCAGTTTATGTGAAAGAGTAAAATATTTTAAAACCTGACACACAAAGGTCAGTGTAGAAACATGTCGTAAGTGCCTTGAATTGAATCTAAACCAGAAACTATGTGAGGTCAATGACACTGTGTCCAATAAATAATAGCATATAAAACAGGTTAATACAGTTGGGTCCACAAGTATTTGGACAGTGACACAAGTTTTGTCATTTTAGATGTTTACCAAAATGTATTCAAGATACAGTTAAATATTCCATATGGGTTAAAGTGTAGACTATCAGCTTCAATTTGAGGGTATTCACATCTAGAAATAAGCAAACCTTTTGTTCACGTTCACCAATTTAAGATTTGGTACGAGCCTTTGCTCAAAAGTCAGCAATGATCGGTAACTGTTCATTTGCACTCCCAGCGCCATCACAGCCAGGTCATGTATTGGCATGGCTGTGATTGGCTGTGGATATCACCGTTAAAAAAAAGAAGCGAAAGGGTTAAATAAAGAACAACATATTTACCGAGTCTTCGGCACCGATGTAACTCCTCCCGTGGCTATAACTGCTCCCACGACTGTACTTCTGTGCCGCTGATTATCCCTCATACATATTCAATGCTTTCCCCACTCACCAGCATCTCTGCTTGGCTCCTGTCAGACCCCACCCCCAGACAGCGTCTGTGATTGGTTCTGTCTACGGGTGTCTATTGTAGTATAAAATAAATAAATAAAATAAATAAAACAATTGATGTAGGGTCCTCCCATCTATTGATACCAGAACTGATAAAGCTCATGGCTACAGGCTGCAGCCCCCAGCCATGCACTTATCTTAGCTGTTTATCAAAATAAGAGGAACTACATGCGTGGTTTTTTTTTTTTAAATTATTTAGATAAATAATTTAAAAAAACAGCGTGTGGTGCCTCCCATTTTGATACCATCCATGATCCCACCCAACAGCTGCGGGCTGGTATTCTCAGGCCTAAAAATAGCAGCCTGCAACCGCCCAAAATTGCCGCTTCCATTACATGTGAGAATCCCAGCACTTTACCCAGCTCTTCCCGATTGCCCTGGTGCAGGGGCAATTGGAAGAATAAGGGGTTAATTGGAGCTCACAGCTTCCACTAAGCCCTAGATTAGTAATTGGGAGCATCTACGAGACCTTATCATTACTAATCTGTACGTGAAAATAAATAAAGACAAACACTGAAAAGATCCTTAATTTGAAATAAAAGACAAAAAAAATCATCTTTTACAGCTTTATTAATCCCAAAAATACCAATGAAGTTCCGTTTTTCCCCCCAATTATTTAAATAATAATAAGAAAAGCTGCATATGGTTCCTCTAATTTTGATACACAGCCAAGATAAGCGCAGGGTTGGGGGCTGCAGCCTGTAGCTGTATGCTTTATCTGTGATAGGTATCATAATTAGTGTTGAGCCACCCCCCTAGTGTTTGGGTTTGGTTCGGTTCGTCGAACAGCGACTTCGTTCGGTGAACGTTCGACGAACACCTTCGAACCCCATTTAAAACAATGGCAGGCAAACGCAATCACATACAAACACATTATACATGTACACATACAGTTAATAAACATTGCCATTACACTTACAGGTCCCCGCGACGCATCCTGCACTCTGTCTCCCGCCGCTTTTACTTACAATCATCGCTGCGCCCTCCCGGTAACCAGCATGTGTCTATTATCTCATTGGCTACAGACTGGTCACATGGCTAGACGTCATGCTAGGTCCTGTCAGTGCATCACTCTGGTACGCGGTGCTCCTTTGAGCATCTCTGTGTACCGGCGAGATGCTTGGGCACATGGTCGACTCCCCGTCCCTGCATGTCAGCGCTCTTTACAGAGTCAGCCACATGCAAGGACTGGATGCCACAGCCGGTTACTATAGCAACGGTGGCAGCGGTGATGTCACCGCTTACAACCCGCAGCCTCTGCTCACTCACTGAGTGATTAGACTGCATGGGAGAAGCAGCATCTTCCTCCCATGCAGTGCTGTCTGATGTAGCAGAGCTGCATGGGTTGAAGGAGAAAGTAGACAGAAGAACAGAGCAGCTGGAAGAGTTGGATACAGCGCCAGATGATGGCGTTTCTATGAAAGCACCATTTTCTGGCGCGGCTGCGGACTGCAATTCGCAGCAGAAGGGCCCAGAAAGCTCGGGCCAACCTGTGCTGCGGATTCCAATTTCCAGCTGCCTAGTTGTACCTGGCTGGACAAAAAAATGGGGCGAAGCCCATGTAGTTTTTTTTTTAATTATTTCATGAAATTCATGAAATAATTAAAAAAAAGGGTTTCCCCATATTTTTAGTTCCCAGCTGGGTACAAATAGGCAGCTGGGGGTTGGGGGCAGCCGTACCTGCCTGCTGTACCTGGCTAGCATACAAAAATATGGCGAAGCCCACATCATTTTTTTGGTGGGCAAAAAACTCCTGCATACAGTCCTGGATGGAGTATGCTGAGCCTTGTAGTTCTGCAGCTGCAGTCTGCTCTCCTGCATACACTAGTGGATGAAGTATGCTGAGCCTTGCAGTTCTGCTCCCCCTGCCTCTCCCTCCAGCATACAGACCTGTATGGAGGATGCTGAGTCTTGTAGTTCTGCAGCTGCTGTCTGCTCTTCTGCATACACTAGTGGATGAAGTATGCTGAGCCTTGCAGTTCTGCCCCCCCTGCCTCTCCCTCCAGCATACAGTCCTGGATGGAGGATTCTGAGCCTTGTAGTTCTGCAGATGCTGTCTCCTCACAGACAGACAGCAGACAGCAGCTGCAAAACTATAAGGCTCAGCATACTCCATCCAGGACTGTATGCAGGAGTTTTTGCCCCCCCCCAAAAATTACCTGGGCTTCGCCATGTTTTTGTATGCTAGCCAGGTACAGCAGGCAGCTACGGGCTGCCCCCAACCCCCAGCTGCCTATTTGTACCCGGCTGGGAACCAAAAATATAGGGAAGCCCTTTTTTTTAATTATTTCATGAATTTCATTTAAGGGAAAAAAAAAATGACGTGTGCTTCGCCCAATTTTTGTGTCCAGCCAGGTACAACTAGGCAGCTGGGGATTGGAATCCGCAGCTCAGGGTGCCCAAGCTTTCTGGGCACCCCTGCTGCGAATTGCAGTCTTCAGCCACCCCAGAAAATGGCGCTTTCGTAGAAGCGCCATCTTCTGGTGCTGTATCCAACTCTTCCAGCTGCCCTGGTGATGGGTGGCTCGCTGGGTAATAATGGGGTTAGGGCTAGCTGTATATTATCAACTGGCCCTAAGCCAGAAATTCATGGTGTCACGCCAATATTAGACATGTCCACCATGAATTTCTAGTACAGATAAGAAAAAACACAACACACAGAAAAGTATTTTTATTAGAAATAAAACACAACACAATTAGTGACTCAATCTTTATTGAAATAAAGAACCCCCCTCCGCAGTAATCCTGGGTCAAGGGTCCTGCGCCGTCCAATCTGGATCCAATGTCATCTGATCGGTTTGCTTGAAGGCAAAGCGATCAGATGATGTGTCAGGTTCAAGGGCCTGAATCACATGACACAGCAGCTGATTGTATAAACAGCTTTTATACAATCAGCTGATGCATCAGTGCAAAAAAAACGAACAAAAAAACCTACACACTTCTGTGCAGGCTCCTGTCCGACAGCAGCAGCTGATAGTTTAGCCGGCTGGGCGGTAAAAAGCCGGCCTCACCGCTCGACTTATAGTGTCAGCTGATTCCGTCAGGTGACCGCATCAGCTAATCATCGCCAGGTCTGAGAGAGAGAAAAGATAGAAGAGAGAGAGCGAGAGGGAGAGAAGAGAGAGAACAGATTGAAAAGAGAGAGAAAGAGAGAGAGAAAAAGAGAGAGGAGAGAGAAGAGAGAGAGGAGAGAGCAAAGCAACCTCAATCCGTGAACTGCTCCGATTTTAGAGGTGTGTCCCGCGGCTCACAGCTGATGTCCGGCTCCTCCCCTCAGTGCATAATTAAATTAAATTAAATTCTAATTATAAATAAATAATAATTATAATTTAAAATTATAAATAAATTAAATTCTTTACCGGGACAGCCGGAACTCGAAGTCGTGAACTAACTCTCCTTAGGCGGCAGCTCTATCCATTGAGCCACTGCCTGTAATGAAAAGTATAGGAAGATTTGGTAATCTTGACATCTGTATTGCAGTAGGGAATCCAGAAGTGGCTTATTCAGCTACAAAGAGGAGAAAGAGAGACAGAGAGAAAAAGAAATAAAAAGAGAAAAAAAGAGAGAGCGAGAAAAAGAGACAAAGAAAGAGAAAAAGAGAGAGCAAAAGAGAGAGAGAATAAGAGAGAAAGAGAGAGAGAGGAGAGAGAGGAGAGGAAGAGAGAGAGAGAAGAGAGAGGAGAGAAGAGAGAGAGAGACGAGAGAGAGGAGAGAGCAATGCAGCCTCATTCCGTGAACTGCTCTGATTTTAGAGGTGTGTCCCGCGGCTCACAGCTGATGTCCGGCTTGTCCTCTCAGTGCATAATTAAATTAAATTATAATTATAAATAAATAATAATTATAATTTAAAATTAAAAATAAATTAAATTCTTTATCAGGACGGCCGGGATTCAAACTTGTGAACTAATTCTTACTTAGGCAGTAGCTCTATCCATTGAGCCACTGTCTCTAATGAAAAGCATAGCAAGATTTGGTAATTTTGACCTCTGTATTGCAGTAGAGATATATCACGCCAGGCACTACCTGAGTGAAGTCTCCGGTGACAGCGCGGCTCACTTCAGCTGCTGCGTGGATCTGACTACGGCGCTCCTGTGAGCTTCATGTAGCAGAGCTGGATGCGTCGCGGGACCTCGTGGATTACGCCGGACCTGGAGGGGTATTTGGGGATTTTAATAAAATAGTGAAAGAGGGTGTTTTTTTGTCTTTTATTCCAATTAAAAGATTTTTCGTTGTGTGTGTTTATTTACTTTCAATTACAGGTTAATCATGGAAGGTATCTTGGGGGGACGCCTGCCATGATTAACTCCTTATTACTCCGATTGCCACCGCTCCAGGGCAATTCAGGATGAGCTGGGTAGAGTCCCGGGACTGTCGCATCTAATGGATGCGGCAATTCCGGGTGGCGGCTGGGTTATATTGTTAGGGTGGTGGGCTCCCCATAACATGGCGCTCCTTATCCTGACAATACCAGCCTCCAGCCGTGTGGCTTTATCCTGGCTGGTATCAAATATGGGGGGAACTGCATTTTTTTTTATTATTTATTTATTTATTTTACTGCACGATATAGACCCGCCGACCAGCGGCTGTGATTGGTTGCAGTGAGACAGCTGTCACTCATCATGGGGGCGTGTCTGACTGCAACCAATCATGGGCGCTGGTGGGCGGGGAAAGCAGAGAATATCAGATTGAATAATGAAGCGGCAGCCATTTTCAAAAGAGGAAAAGCCGCCGGAGCTTTGTGACAGCCGTGCAGCGCCGCGCCCGTGATTGGTGAGTAGGAAACAGAGAGGGATTGTGCTGGGGATGCAGGACGTATGCAGATACGCAACGTGCGCACATAGCCTTACTGTGAAAAGCCACGCTTTTGGTGATCGAACCGTTTTCGAACGTAACTCGAACAGCCGAACTTGAAGCAAATCGTTCAAGTTCGTCGAATGACTCGAACGTCGCCCAAAATCACTCGAATTTGAAATTGGCAAACCGTTCGAAGCGAACATTGCTCAACTCTAACCATATAATACGAGGAGACCCTATGCCAATCTTTTTAATTTTTACACGCCGCAGACAGGGTATGTGATTGGTTGCAGTCAAACACTGTCACACAGGCTGGGGGTGCATCTGACTGCAACAAATCACAGACGCGAGGACTGCCGGTGGGTGGAGGAAGCAGTGACTACGCGGCCCTGGAAGAAGAGTGAGCGGACCAAGAAGCAGCGACAGCTGCGCCGGAGGCTCGATAAGTATAGTGCGCATACTTTATTTTTATTTTTCCTTTTTTTTTATTTACAGAGTTGCCGGAGCCCGATCATTAGCCAGACTTCCTGAGAACTCTGGGCCCGGGTCTGCCACCTGGATACTTTTGAAACCATGCAGATCTGGACTTTTACAGTCCAGGTCTACCAATCACTAGCTATTACCTCTTTAATCCATTATCGGTTAAGTCTGTAAAAGGTTTGGAGCTTATTCCATGTGAGGCATTTGAATTTGCAATCTGTTGCTGTGAACCCACAAAATGCAGTCAAAGGAGCTCTTAGTGCAAGAGAAACAAATCATCATTACTGTAGACTGAAAAAAAGAAGAAATCCATCAGATAGCAGAAATGTTAGGAGTGACCAAATCAACAGTTTGGTACATTCTGCCAAAAAAGAGGGTGCCCTGATGAGCTTGGGAACTTAAAAAGGCCTGGATGTCCATGAAAGACAACAGTGGTGGTTGATTGCAGAAACCTTTCCATGGTGAAGAAAAACCCCTTCACATCATAAACCCAAGTGAAGGACACTCTCCAGGATGTAGGTGTTTCAATATCAAGTCTACCATAAAGAGAAGACTTTATGAGAGTCAATACAGAGGGTTCACCTCAAGATGCAAACCATTAATGAACCTTAAAAAGTAGAAAGACCAGATTAGACTTTGCCAAAAAAAAATCTAGAGAAGCCGCCCAGTTCTGGAAAAGTATTCTATGGACAGATAAAGCTAAGATCAACCTGTACCAGAATAATGGTAAGATGAAAGTATGGGGAAGGCCTGGAACTACTCATAATATAAAGCAAAGCACTTCTTCTTTAACACATGGTGGAGGCAGTGTGATGGCCGGGCATGCATGATGTCCAATATCCCTGGGGCACTAGTGTTTATTGATGATGTGACTGAAGACAGAAGCAGTTGGGTGAATTCTGAAGTGTACAGGACGATACTTTTTGCTCAGATTCAACCAAATGCAGCAACATTAATTGGACGGTGCTTTTCAGTACAGATGGACAATGACCCAACACAACACATACTGTGAAAGCAACCCAGGTGTTTCTTAAGGCAAAGAAGTGACATATTCTGCAGTAGCTGAGTCAATCACCAGATCTCATCCCCATCGAGTTGCATTTCACATGCTTAAGACAATTGAAATACTATGTCCCAAGAATGACAAAAGTATTTTAGGAGTGATACCTTTATAGGCTAACCAGAAAAATCTTAAGACAAAACTTAAGCCATAAAGACCCACAATCAAGCAACAACTGAAGACAGCTGCAGTAAAGGATGGTAAAGTATCACAAAGAGAGAATCCCAGTTTCGTGATGTCTCACACTTCAGGCAGTCATTGCCTGCAAAGGATTCTTTATAAAGTGTTAAAAATGAACATTTATTTGGACAACGTTACTATGTCATAATTACTTTTGAGCCCCTGAAATGAGTTTTTGGAGAAAAATAGTTGCAATTCCTAAACATTTCACAGCGTAGTTTTAATTAAACCCCTTTGATTAAACTGGTAAGTCTACACTTCAATTGTATCTCACTTGTTTCATCTTAAATAAAAAATAGTGGCCTGCACAGCCCAAATCAAGAAAGATTCAGTCACTGTCCAAATATTTCTGGACCTAAAGGCCCCGTTACACGCAACGACGTATTAACGATATATCGCCGGGGTCACGGATTCCGTGACGCATATCCGGCATCGTTAGCAATGTCGTTGCGTGTGACAGCAAGGAGCGACTGTTAATGATGGAAAATACTCACCTTATCGTCCATCGTTGACACGTCTTTTTTTTCAAAAATTGTTGATTGTTCAGCTCGCAGGTTGTTTGTTGTTCCTGAGGCAGCACACATCGCTACGACAAACAACAGCTTACCTGCGGCCGCCGGCAATGCAGAAGGAAGGAGGTGGGCGGGATGTTACGTCCCGCTCACCTCCGCCCCTCCGCTTCTAATGGGCGGCCGCTTAGTGATGCCGCTGTGACGCCGAACGAACCGCCCCCTTAGAAAGGAGGCGGTTTGCCGGACACAGTGACGTCGCTCAGCAGGTAAGTCCGTGTGACGGGTCCGAGCGATGTTGTGCGCCACGGGCAGCGATTTGCCCGTGACGCACAACCGACGGGGGTGGGTCCTTCACCAGTGATATCGCTAGCGATATTGCTGCGTGTAACACCCCCTTAACTATATATTCAAATACAACCATGTCATCACACACAGACTTCACATACAGATGGAAATATAATCACACTGCACATACAGTACATACCAGCCTGTCTACTCTTTAGACTCTTGCATTTAAAGGACCTTTGGTGACATCATGGGAACATGACTTTGATGTCACAAAAAGTATTTAAAGGGAACCTGTCATCAGAAATTTAGCTTGAAACCTAAAAGTTTCCCCCTCTGCAGCTCCTGGGCTGCATTCTAGCAAGGTTCCTGTACTTTTTGTGGCCCCTTTTAAACCAAATTAAATACTTTATAAACTTGTACCTTTTGCTATGTAAATTTTGTAAATCGTCCATGGGGGCGGGCTCTCTGCTGACCGTTCCTGTTCCTCCAGCACATTGACGCCGTCCCCCCACGCTCCATTTCATCCATCAGGACGCCGCCCACTGCGCCCGAGGTGCCGCCCACGCCAGGATCGCTGTGTGCACGTGTGACCACTGGTGACGTTTGGCGCAGGCACGAGGTTAAGGGCGGCGCTGTGATTGCATCGCAAGTGCCCGCCCATAATCTCGTGGACGCGCTTTCCCCCACTGCCCCCAGCATTCTGCGCAAGCGCTCGCCGGCCAAATGACCTGACGTCACCTCCTTCCCATCTTACCCTGCAGCTGGAGGAAGAGGGGAAAGTGCGGTCACGAGGTTATGGGCGGCACTTGCTGATGACACTCACAGCGCCGCCCATAACCTTGTGCCTGCGCCAAACGACACCAGCGGTCACACGTGCACACGGTGCACAGTACCGCTACAGTCGCACAGCGCATGCGCGGGACCACGGGCGCCCAGGGGCGGCGTCCTGAGATATGAAATTCAGCGTTGGGGCGGCGTAAATCTGCTGGAGGAACAGCAACGGTCACCAGAGAGCCCGCCCCATGGACGATTTACAAAATTTACATTGCAAATGGTACAAGTTTATAAAGTATTTAATTTGGTTTAAAAGGGGCCACAAAAAGTACAGGAACCTTGCTAGAATGCAGCCCAGGAGCTGCAGAGGGGGAAACTTTTAGGTTTAAAGCAAAATTTCTGATGACAGGTTCCCTTTAAGCACTCTTAGAATAGAAATGCTGGGAACCCCTAAGAGACTGGAGGACCTGAAAAATTGCCCAGTTTGCCCCAGCTTTCACCTAATTGCGGCTCTGTAATCCAGCCTGTCTCTTCTTCAGTTCCTCTAGACCAGACCTGGGCAAGGGGCGGCCCGCGGGCCGGATGCGGCCCGCCTACTGTCTGTGACCGGCCCGCCCGTCTTGCTAAGAGTTGGAGGCGTGGCCTGATCTATGCCTCAGCCTTGCTCTCACTGCCGGGAGCTATGATTCCCGCAGTGCAGTGATAAGCAGCTGCCACGCCCCCACTCTGCCTGTCATGCCTCCTCTGGTTGCTGATCACACTCCTCGGATGCCTCCCTTGTCCCCTCCTCTTGCTCTATCGATGCTGGCCGCGCCCCCTTTGCCTGCCCCTTCTACCCTGGGATCCTCACATGACCGGCCACTTCAAAAACGTTTGGTCTACAAACTGAGGTAATGTGCACTTGTGCAGAAGTAGCACCGGTGAGAGGGCAAAGTGGCTGCAGAAGGGGGGAGCAGGGGAGCAGCACTTGTGCCTTCTCAGGTCCCCCCTGTGCCTGCAATAGAGGAAGCAGACACACAGGGGACTCAGAGAAAGCAGCCAGAGGAGCCCTCAGGCTCTGCTGCTGTGCTGCCTGCCTGTGCCCTCAGCGTCCCCAAGGCCAGTATGCATGCCCCACTGGCCACCACTGTGAGTATGCATGCCCCACTGTGAGTATGCATTCCCCACTGGCCACCACTGTCAGTATGCATGCCCCACTGGCCACCACTGTCAGTATGCATTCCCCACTAGCCACCACTGTGAGTATGCATGCCCCACTAGCCACCACTGTCAGTATGCATGCCCCACTGGCCACCACTGTCAGTATGCATGCCCCACTAGCCACCACTGTCAGTATGCATGCCCCACTAGCCACCACTGTCAGTATGCATGCCCTACTAGCCACCACTGTCAGTATGCATGCCCCACTAGCCACCACTGTCAGTATGCATGCCCCACTAGCCACCACTGTCAGTATGCATGCCCCACTGGCCACTACTGTCAGTATGCATGCCCCACTGGCCACCACTGTCAGTATGCATGCCCCACTGGCCACCACTGTCAGTATGCATGCCCCACTGGCCACTACTGTCAGTATGCATGCCCCACTGGCCACCACTGTCAGTATGCATGCCCCACTGGCCACTACTGTCAGTATGCATGCCCCACTAGCCACCACTGTCAGTATGCATGCCCCACTGGCCACCACTGTCAGTATGCATGCCCCACTAGCCACCACTGTGAGTATGCATGCCCCACTGGCCACCACTGTCAGTATGCATGCCCCACTGGCCACCACTGTCGGTATGCATGCCCCACTAGCCACCACTGTGAGTATGCATGCCCCACTAGCCACCACTGTCGGTATGCATGCCCCACTAGCCACCACTGTCAGTATGCATGCCCCACTGGCCACCACTGTCGGTATGCATGCCCCACTAGCCACCACTGTGAGTATGCATGCCCCACTAGCCACCACTGTGAGTATGCATGCCCCACTAGCCACCACTGTCAGTATGCATGCCCCACTAGCCACCACTGTCAGTATGCATGCCCCACTGGCCACCACTGTCGGTATTCATGCCCCACTGGCCACCACTGTCAGTATGCATGCCCCACTGGCCACCACTGTGAGTATGCATGCCCCACTGGCCACCACTGTGAGTATGCATGCCCCACTGGCCACCACTGTCAGTATGCATGCCCCACAGGCCACCACTGTCAGTAAGCATGCCCCACAGGCCACAACTGTCAGTATGCATGCCCCACAGGCCACCACTGTCAGTATGCATGCCCCACTGGCCACCACTGTCAGTATGCATGCCCCACAGGCCACCACTGTCAGTATGCATGCCCCACAGGCCACCACTGTCAGTATGCATGCCCCACAGGCCACCACTGTCGGTATGCATGCCCCACAGGCCACCACTGTCAGTATGCATGCCCCACAGGCCACCACTGTCAGCATGCATGCCCCACAGGCCACCACTGTCAATATGTCTGTTTCACAGTCCCCAGTAATGTCTATGCCCCCCACTGACCCCAGTAATGTGTATGCCCTTCACTGCCCCCCCACTGACCCCAGTAATGTGTATGCCCCCCACTGACCCCAGTAATGTCTATGCCCCCCACTGACCCCAGTAATGTCTATGCCCTCCACTGATCCCAGTAATGTGTATGCCCCCCACATTTTCATTGAATCTTATTGTTGTTTAACTTACTGTTTGTTTATGAAGGGATAGTATATATACTATATACAGTATTGGGTAGAACTGAGCTAATTACATTAGTCCGGCCCTCTAAAACCATCCCAATTTCTCATGCGGCCCCATGGAAAAATTAATTGCCCACCCCTGCTCTAGACTCTTGCAATTGAAGGACCTTTGGTGACATCATGGTCATGACCATGTCACCAAAGGTCCTTAACCAGTTTTAAATTTGTAATCTAAATGCTGAGGACCCTTAATAGAGTGGGAACCCTATGCAATTCACCAGTCCCAACCCTTAAAGGCCAGCCCTGGCTGTAACTAGAGCTTATTTTTGGAGTAGGGCTTATATTTCAAGTATACTCCAAACACCCTGTGAAATCAGGCTAGGGCTTATTTTAGGGGTAGGTCTTATTTTTGTGGAAACACGGTATGTAATATGGTATGCAGTTTGTGTTATGAAATCTGGTGACAGCTTCAGCTTAAATAGACTTAGGGGCACTTTGCACACTGCGACATCGCAGGCCACTGCTGCGATGCCGAGTGCGATAGTCCCCGCCCCCGTCGCAGCAGCGATATGTGGTGATAGCTGGCGTAGCGAAAATTATCGCTACGCCAGCTTCACACACACACTCACCTGCCGTGCGACGTCCCTGTGGCCGGCGACCCGCCTCCTTGTTAAGGTGGCGGGTCGTGCGGCGTCACTGCGACGTCACACGGCAGGCGGCCAATCGGAGCGGAGGGGCGGAGATGAGCAGGATGTAAACATCCTGCCCACCTCCTTCCTTCCGCATAACCTACGGAAGCCGCGGTGACGCCGGTAGGAGATGTTCCTCGCTCCTGCGGCTTCACACACAGCGATGTGTGCTGCTGCTGGAGCGAGGAACAACATCGGACCGTCGCGTCAGCGTAATTATGAATTACGCCGACGCTGCACCGATGATATGATTACGACGCTTTTACGCTCGTTAATCGGATCATCTAGGCTTTACACACTGCGATGTTGCATGCGATGCCGGAAGTGCGTCACTTTCAATTTGACCCCACCGACATCGCACCTGCGATGTCGCAGTGTGCAAAGTGCCCCTTAGGCTGCTTTCACACATCATTTTTTTGCCATCAGGCACAATCCGGCAAAAACCTGAAAAAACGGATCCGGCGTCTGTTGCCGCCGGATCCGTTTTTCCCCCATAAACTATTAGCTTCTATTAGCGCTGGATTGTGCCGGATGGCCTTGCATTCCATACGGCTTTCACCGGATCCAGCAAAATGTGCTTGTCCGGCGGCCGAATGGAACGCTGAGGGGAACGTTTTATTGTTTCCAGCTAAAAACCGTATTGCGCCATACGGCGTGTTTTATAATGGATGCCTATGGATGCTGGTTTTTTGAACTGAGCATTGCTAAGTAACACAACGGATCCGTCAAAAAACTAAAGGAACTGATGGAAAAAACTGATGCAACTGATCCGTTTTTTTGCCGGATCCGTCGCATCATTTATTTCGCCGGATGGTGCCTGATGGCAAAAAACTGATGTATGAAGGCAGCCTTAGTAAAATAAGTTCAGATACATGTGGGAGAATACATAGAACTAATAAAAAAAATCACATTGAACAACATGTACACAAGTAAATATAAAATTGTCATTGATATGCTGAAATTTAACACGATCACAGCATGTGATAATTACAACATAGGACAAATTGCATATATGCAAATTGTAACCAGCCTCACCAGGTCAATGAGATCTGTGCAATAATGTATGCTGTTCGTATTGTACAATTTGATGACAGGGCATTAAAGATTGGTAAACCGGGTGGTGAAAATATGGTAAAATAACTTTACATTGAAGGCCAACATTACACATTTTACTATCATGTGTGTCAACTTAAGCAGCACAAGTCCCCTTGTCATCATACACAACTGCATTTTCGGTTAAAGCAGCAGTATACATCCATATTAGGGTTATCTGGGACAAAGCGCTGGTTTTCCTCACTTCATATGACAATGTTTAAAGGAGTTGTCCGACATTAGCTTAACAAAAAATGTTGAGTTTATCTGTGCTGTATTGTCATATAAATCACACCTACATTGTTATTTTTTGTTTTCTAACTTTTGTTCCTCTTGAATTATCCCTTTATTCTCTGCAGCACCTTGTTTACATTCAGATCCAGCAAACATGACCACTTCCTGTGCTGAACCTCAGTCAGAGCTGTCACCACCCAGCCTTAGTGTCCAGCCCCACCCCAGTGTCCAGCCTCGCCCCCTGCCCGCCCCCTTCACACACATTCCCTGTCAGTATTCTTCCCCAGCACCTGACCTGGTATCACTACAGCATTGCAAATAACAGCCCCACATCGGGCTCTGCACCGCACACGCACACATATGGTTCTGCACCGCACACGCACACACATGGCTCTGCACACGCACACATATGGCTCTGCACACGCACACATATGGCTCTGCACCGCACACGCACACATATGGCTCTGCACACGCACACACATGGCTCTGCACCGCACACGCACACACATGGCTCTGCACACGCACACATATGGCTCTGGACTGCACACGCACACATATGGCTCTGCACACGCACACATATGGCTCTGCAACCCCCCCATCCCCATCCCCATCCCCATCGGGAACACATGTGGAATACATACTCACCCTTCCTCGGTCCCCGCCGCTCCTGCACGTTCGCGCGCTGTCTGTGCTCTGGCCATATCAGCACAGTAGTGACGTCACCGCTGTGCTGAAGAGAGCACAGACAGCGGGAGGGACAGTGATGAGCAGCAGCGCTGCGCTGCTTCTCATCAGCACTTTCAAATGTACCGGCATCGGTGATCTGTGATGCCGGTACATTTGAATGTGTGATCCTGAGCAGGGGGCCCGGTGCTGGAGCTGACACCATGGCAGCTGCCGCCAGGCCCCGCCCCCAGGTCACGGACCCCACAGCAGTGCAGGGGGAGGTTACTGGAGAGTAACAGAGGTGCGGGGGAATGTGTGGGAGGGTGCAGGGAAGGGGGCGGTGACTCCTTGCACTGTACAGCCCAGCAGGGAGGTGACATGCTGTTTCCACATTTGCATGTCAACATGGCCCCGCCCATGTTGACATGAAATGACCGGAAGCAGCAAAATCGCAGCAGGAGCGGTCACATGACCGCTCTGAGCCGGGGGAGAGGGGCTGACAGCAGGGCAGGTAAGTGCTCTCTATCTACTTACCTGCCCCAATGTAGCCCAATAGGGAAATAAAAAAAAAAATGTCAAAGAAGCCGGATAACCCCTTTAACAGTAAACCTTGGAACCTATAGCGCCTGTGTGGACAAAGTATAGAAATAAAGATGTGAACTTGTAAACTTTAAGAACAACAATATGTTGTCACTAAATATCAATTCTGATAGATGGAATCCAGTTGTTGACCCTTTTTTCCAGTGATATTAGTTGCTACAAATGCCTGGTATGTGTAGGGCACAAATCATGTTAAGACACATACAACAACATTCCCTTATCTCTCCGTTCTTGGAACCAATGTTGTTCTGGTTTATTCATTGTGCTTTGAAGTCCCCAGCACAGCTTTCCGAAGAATTTGTGGAATTTGAAGAACTGTTATCCCAGCCTTGCGACCATCTTGTTGCTTTTTGCTTCTTTCCGCTTGATCTGTTAAAGCATTATCCATATGGATGCCATTAATTAAGAGTATATTATTATTATTAGTATTATTATTATTAGATCTGTACATCAGGAACAGTAATGTAGATCAATGCTTGGCAGGAGGTCTAAAAATTCAGCATAATAATGTAGGGTCAAACTTAATACCATATCTACTAAAGTTAGATATTGGACATTTCTGATTATGACTATATATACAGTATATACTGTCCAATTTAGTAGATATGGTATTAAATTTGACCCTACATTATTATGCTGAATTTGTAGACCTCCCACCAAGCATTGATCTACATTACTGTGTGTGTATATATATATATAATATGTGTGTGTGTATATATTCTTTTAAAATATTTTGTTCAATTTTACCACTGAATGTGTTCATTGCTTCTAGTAATCACGACCAATTTCTACAAGTCTCACGAACATACACCAGGACCAACTGCACAGGAAACCAACCAAGTGATCAATTAGTTTATTTTCAGAATTGGATGTGAAATTGGAAGATTCTCTTAACTTATAGAAACCAATTTTTGTATTTTGTATATTAGAAATCTTTATAAAATGAAATCTGCCAGTCAGAATATTAGGCATTGTTGATATTTTGGTCCTGAGGAAGAGTTTTTTTTACACCTCGAAACGCGTAGACCTATGGAATAAGAGTTATTAATTTATCAACATTTCTACATCTCTTTCTGGCAGATTGCGTGGGGTTAACCCCTTTTTTCTCCTCCTACTTTGAAGTCAGAATAATTTAACAATCCAAATGTAGGAAAACTACATTTTAATAAAATGGAAATACTAATATTTTGTAGCCAAATACAGTATAACTATATAACCAATAATTTATTGTATGTAATTAACAGATCAAGCTATATTATTAACAGTCCATACCATAATGAATATCAGATTATCAAGAACTCATACCATATTATAAAAAGTCTATATTGTATTCTCTACATTATTACTAGTGCATACCATGTTTTTATTTAACCATATTATTTTATGCCTAATCCATAAACCCCATACTTTAATATCAAAGCCCTTTAATATATTACCAATATAATCCATACTAAATGAACAATTGATCCTATTATATTATCAGTAGTAATTGCTTGTTCCATAATATAAAAAGCAATTTTGTTATCAGTAATCCATACTATATTTTCAACAGTCTATAATACACAATGACAGTCTATATGATATAATGTTATCTGTCCCTATTTTATAATCAATAGCCTATAATATATTCTGAATAAACTATACTATATTATCAAACCCTAATTATCCATATTATCATATTAACAGTTAATACTGTATTTTCAAAAGTACAAAATCAATTATCAGCAGTCCGTACTATTGTCACAAGGTGACTATTAGGATAGTGGGGAACAGGGGCTCCTATGCTGTCTCTCATGCTATGGGGTCCTAGGCTATCCCTACTCTCAGGGTTACTGCTAATGGTGGAGATGCCTGAGTCCCGTTCCTGACTATGCTCTTGCCCAGTACTATTCTAATACCCCCCTTCCACTAGGGAAGGACGGGGCAGGAGTGTGATGGAAAACAGATGAATATAATAGACAATGAGAGACTCAGGAGTAATTGAAGAGCAGGAAGGTAGCAACAAAAATGCAACAAGAGTTAATTCAATTGCACATGGCAACAAGTATAACAACTACCAGATAGGCAACTACCAGATAGGCTGGATCCCAGCACCTCACCAGACCATCTAAGATATAGAATCTATAGCTGGTATAGAATGAAGAATCCACAAAATTCCAAGGCACCAAGAAGGTCCTCCGTTTATAAATCTTTATTTGTTCCAGAATACAGAAGGAAAAGGTGCAATAAAACAGCATTTCGGCCAACATTGGGCCTTTTTCAAGTTCTTTGTCGGCCGAAACGTTTTTTTTTGCAATTTTTCTTTCTATATGCTGGAACAAATAAATATTTATAAACGGAGAGGAGCTTCTCGGTGCCTTGGAATTTTTTGGATTCTTTACAAAGTTGCAGCTGGTGGAGAGCTGTACAAAGCAGCACGAGTGGTGGAGTGATGCATGGGATACTGTTGATTCTGGTATAGAAGGAAGGATCTAGCCAGCATATAGTGATAGTCTCTTTTCATCACATGTTGTGGGGGAGCCAAACAAGCAGACTAGCAGAGATGAATTCTTGCTAGCCTGCCTATGAATTGCCACTCTGCAACTTTACGCCTGAGTCTGCCTGCATTCATCCGAGACACCAGGGAATTTGTTAGAGTGTCAGAATCTGTAGTCTGAACAACAGAAACTGACGCCACCATGACAGTCAGTGAAGTTTGTAAAAATCTCTGTGTGATAACTATATTATCAACACTAAGGGGCCAACTTATCAAAGATTTAAGCTTCGAAGAGTCACAAGAATTTAACACAATATGGAGTTGTGCAAAAATTCTGCAACTATTGGCATTTTCACACCAGTTTTAATCCGCTCCGCAGAAATGGGTATAGCTGGGGAGGAGCAGAGGTTGGACGGGGCAGGACCATGCCCACCTGTTCAATTCATTAAAACTGGAGGGACTGCAGTAGTATTTCTGGCACGGCACATGGAGGCACACGCCACTCAGAATAAGTTACAAATTCAATAATTGGCATGCATCACCTAATGAATTTGGCGATTCTTGTACTCTCAACACTGGCATAGTGTGACCATACGCTACCATAATCTTTATAAATCAGCCCCTAAGAAGTTTTTTTTTATAAGTAGCTAATAAATTCTGACAAAACAGCTCCAATTCAGCAGAATTTTTCCAGTTGTCATCACCTTCAGTGCAGATTATAAGGTTAATTAAAGCCGCTACTTATCTTCCAGAGCATGTCACTTACATTTACAAACTAACCTTAAGAAATGTTTGAACTGAGGAGCATCAGTCATTGAGATGGGGCAAAATGATAGATGTTTGTAGCTTATCAAAGCATTGGATTCCTTCAGGTTATCAACTTTAGACATCCTTCCTATAGTATGTGGAATGAAGAATTTCACCATGCTACAGATGAATCCTATTCCCAACACTTACTGAATGAAATGAACACTGTATGAACTTACAACCCTATCTGTGATGTCTGGATCGGCAGATAAATACAGACTGAACATTCCAAATAAAGACCATCAATTAATGACACATGTTAATGATGAAACCATTTAAGACTTATTTAGAGTAAGGTATATCATCATTGACAGCCACTAGAGTTCAGCAAAAAAGTGTATATTGCCCTAGTTTGGCGCCTAGCCTAGTCTGCTGCACCCAGAACTCTCAGCCCACACATCCTAGATGCCTCTTGGTGCAGAAGTAAAGACTGCCCAAACCCAGCAGATACTGAGGTCCGAACAAGATGACAGTTCTCCATATAAGTCAATGGGGACCAGAAGCCGGTGCTTTAAAATGGTGGAGAAAGGGACAGTGGGATTAGATCAGGTGTGTTATAGTTACCAATCTCCAGCTTGTCTGTAACGCTACTTCCAAAACCGCTCATTAACTTCTTGCATATTAACTGCTCCCCTGCCCACCGGCAGCCCCGAAATCTCTGGTTGCAGTCAGACCACGGACCTACCCTGCATGACTGTGTGTCTGACTGCTTGAAATCACAGGCGCTGTGTGTGTCCCTATAGGGTAATAATAAATAAACTAAAAATAATTGGTGTAGGGTCCTCCATATTATGATTAGAGATGAGCAAACCTTTCAAAGTTTGGTTCGCTGACCTTTGGCGAACTTCCCGATGTTCTCTGAACGATCCACCAAATATTTTTGAACTCCATTGGATTCAATGGGAGGCCAAACTGTTCTGATTCAGGGACCGAGGAGGATCAATAAATGCGGAAACCCTAGAAAGTGACCAGAGTGGCTGGAACTTTAACGGACTGCAGACCTAATCCTGATACACAACTAGAATTAGCCATGGGACGAGCCTACAATGACCTAGTCGTCTCGAGACAGCCGGAGAACTTAATATTCTTACAGATAGAAATATAAGAAAAGCTAATCTGCCTCGGAGAAATCCCCAAAGATATAGATAGCCCCCACATGTAAAGACTACGGTGATATAGGAAAACACAATACAAAGCTAGAAAATCAGGTTCAGCAAAGGGGAGGCACAAACTATCTTTATAGGAAAGGATAGGAAGGAGAACTGTCTGCAACCGTAAAAGCCCTAATAAATACAAGCACGTCTGATATGGAAAAACCCTAAGACCAAACGGCCTCTCCCCCACTATATCAGCACTCTGATGTTACTGGGATCCAAAAACACTAATATATATGAGGGACTGAATTTAATACTAAGCATGACAAAACACAATACATTGCAGAATCATGGAGCTGGGTATACAGATACTCCCAGCAGGGAATGATCCAATTTCACCAGGAACTCCACACAGACAAAATAGGAATCAAGCATTAGTATCAAAGCAGAAAAAACAACAAGAAAGTGGAAACAATAAGCAGAGGTACGAGAACAACTTACCTGAGAGAAGTTCTGGAAGCGAGAGCAGAGCTGGTTTCAGAATGTCCTTAACACATAGGATATCCATTGTGCACTGGCAAGTAACAGGAGAAAACTACTCAGCTATATAACCCAATTTGAGAGACCTGATTGCCAGTCCTCCACAGGTGTGTGGCTTTCATTCCACAAATCAACTGCACCTCCAGCACTGACCACAAGAGGGAGCCCCAAACTGGAAAATGTATTCACAACACCAAACCTAAGGCAAGAAAACACCTTTAGGGGGGGGTTAAATAGCTTCCAAAACAGCAAACATATGTTTTACAGTGCAGCCCCACTGTTTTGGTACAGCCATTAGCTTCCTAAACTATTGGCATAAGGAATATTGAGGTGGATGAGAGACCAGTACAGACTCTGCCAGTACAGACAAGACACAACTTGGAGGCCAATCTTGGAGTCTTCATACTGTATTTAAAAAAAAATTCAGGCAGACAGCAGGACAGTGCCATTAACACCCCCCCCCCATTTCCCCATAGTGTCTTTGCACAGATGTTAGATATGGTCCATGCAACACACAGGATGGGGTCTGACATTTCCATTTTAAAAATCAAGAGGTAGATGAGTGACAGGATTAGGCCTCCTGCTCCCACACCCCTGCCAGTACAGACAAGAGAACTTGGAGATCCAGCTTGGAATTTTGATATTTAAAAGCATTTCAGGTAGACAGCAGGACAGTGGCATCAATTGTATCCCCCCTTCATTTCCCCATAGTGTCTATGCACAGTAACAAAAAAGGGGGGAGTCAGAGCTGCTTGAGAATGACATGCAATCAATTAAAAGTGAAAATTCACATATTATTCCAACTGTACTATAATGCTAAATGAGATTTTTAGCAATTAATTGATCAATTTTTTGAGCCACCCCTTCCAAGTCACGGCAAATCTTGATAGGGGTGTCCTACTCTATATTTAATATTTACATTGTGACATGCGGCCTCCTAAATTCATTAAAAGCAGAACCATATTGAAGCAACACATATACCTGTAACATTTCAGAAACCGCTTCCATGTTTTCAAGGAAAGGATTTAATTCGCAGTTGCCTTTCCTTGAAAACATACTTCTGAAATATTACAGGTATATGTGTTGCTTCAATATGGTTCTGCTTTTAATGAATTTAGGAAGCCGCATGGCACAATGTAAAAATTAAATATAGAGTATAACCCCCCTAGGGTCCTTATCCCACCGTGCTCGGTACCGGTTGGTTCTTTTGGGGTTCTGATGCCAACAGTCCTCCTAGGCTACGCCCGTCGCACCCTTTCCAATGTCACTGCCACCGGTCCCCAACTCCTGTGGTCCCGGACCACCGTCTGCGACCCAACCTGTTACCTCCCTGGGAGCTACAACTCCCCAGCTCCACACTCTCTGAGGGCTACTACAGAACTCCCTCTCACTTTGAGAGCTGACCCCAAACTGACTCTAAGCTCTGCTCTCCACTT
Organism: Anomaloglossus baeobatrachus; assembly: GCF_048569485.1. Taxonomy (NCBI): domain Eukaryota; kingdom Metazoa; phylum Chordata; class Amphibia; order Anura; family Aromobatidae; genus Anomaloglossus; species Anomaloglossus baeobatrachus. Next base: position 672,241,930 of record NC_134354.1, read on the forward strand.
CCTCCCTCCCACCAGTCTGCCTGACCCCTAGGTGGGTGGCACTATCCCAGCTTAACCAACCCACTGGTGTGTCTTACAGGTTTGATGTGAGGTGTGGTTGGGATTTGTAGTGCTGATGATGTGACACCGGTTATTAGGAACCCGGAATCATGGGGGGTAGACCCTGCACACTGGGTAAGGATTGCAGTACCCTGTAGCACCCTGATATATTCAGGGGCGCCACATACACATACAATGATATTATGTTATCAAAACCACAAACACACAATTAAAAAAAAAAACATAAAAACACATACAAAAATGGACCGTTACTCTAATATCATATAAAGATGTAATTATCATCTAGGAATGGGGTAACAAGAAAATACAGCAGGCATAAGAATGAATCTGTCTAAATACGAAATACCTCTAAGCAAAAAATATATACAGTACAGACCAAAAGTTTGTACACACACCTTCTCATTCAAAGAGTTTTCTTTATTTTCATGACTCTGAAAATTGTAGATTCACATTGAAGGCATCAAAACTATGAATTAACACATGTGGAATGAAATACTTAACAAATATTATATTCTAGGTTCTTCAAAGTAGTCATTAGACCTGAACTCAATCGAGATGGTTTGGGGTGAGCTGGACCGCAGAGTGAAGGCAAAGAGCCAACAAGTGCTAAGCATCTCTGGGGGAACTCCTTCAAGACTGTTGTAAGACCATTTCCGGTGACTACCTCTTGAAGCTCATCAAGAGAATGCAAGAATGTGCAAAGCAGTAATCAAAGCAAAAGGTGGCTACTTTGAAGAACCTAGAATATAAGACATATTTTCAGTTGTTTCACACTTTTTTGTTAAGTATTTCATTCCACATGTGTTAATTCATAGTTTTGATGCCTTCAAAGTGATCCTACAATTTTCAGAGTCATGAAAATAAAGAAAACTCTTTGAATGATAAGGTGTGTCCAAACATTTGGTCTGTACTGTATATGTATATACATAGCAACTATGACACAAATAGAAAGTCATTAAAAAAAAGAGAAGAAATAGACCATCTGAGAATGTGCCTTGTTAAAGCCTAAAGCCCAATGTAATTAAGCACAAGGCTCAATATCAAGATATTATGTACAGTCTACAAATCAACAGGGTCAAATAAGATGAACATATATAGGTGAATTATAATATGGATACAAAAGCCGGCAAGGCGACTATCAGTATAGTAAAAAAAGTATCCTGGACTACTGCAGCCATATGCTGCCTGTTAGCGCATAGAAGCCCCCAGACCATACTAATGGACCATGGCCCTACAGGTATCGTCAATCAAGGTGACTTCCCCAAGGGCAGAAAAGATAACATAAAAGAGTGGTTATTTATATTAACCATAAGAGCACTCACCCACCACCTGTGTGGCAATGGATTCAGACACTTGCGCTATTTTTTCACTTGCGGCTGCAGATATATCAGACACCCACGCATGTGCAGCAGCCACAGAGATCTCTGAACACAGCGCTCGCGCTGTTGTCAAGGTAAATATACGGTAGAGGCGTTCTATGCGCAAGCACAAGAGATAGAGGTTATGCAAATGCACTAAGAGATGCGTACCTTAAGTAAAGAATGTAGTACATGCGCACCACATATACCAACTAATAAACCAGAAAATAGAGCCTAACACATAATATCACAGCAAGAAAATATGAAAGTATGTTATTTAGAAGCACATATGTCATCCCTACAACAGGGACCTTGGCATAATTAAAAGGATATATATCAGTCACCAATAAATGAGGCCTAAATAGACAATACAGTCCTCATGTCAAATACAATACATACAAACCATAAAATATAATATCCAAAATTGAAAATACAACAAGAAGCACAGGTGCAAGGGAAGAAAGATGTCTTCAGTTGTAGTCGACAGTCGATATACGGGAATTCCATCCAAATTCAGAAGGCGTTGTACGGGTCCAGAATAAAAGGGGGGTGAACAAGCCTCCAACTGGGGAAAAAAATTTAAACTCAAATTATTATAGCCTTTAACACATTTTTATAAATTCCCATGAACAAAAAGTTCCACGTTGATGCCATGAGGAGCCAAACTATGTAAATCGTAAATCCATTTGGACTCATAGCACAAGAGGATTTTGCTAATATCCCCACCTCTGATGTTAGGAACAACCAAGTCAACCCACATGGAAGTCCAAGAAGTGAGCAGCAACAGAGCTCAGGGATTTGCCCTTCGCTCTGTCAGCTCATGCTGTAGAAATATTCGAGGTGTGATGTTGCAATCTTTTTCGCAGTTCTTGTGTGGTCTTCCCAACATAGAGCTTTGGGCATCCACACACAAGAACATACACAAGATTGAATGGATCAACAATTGAAATAACGTCGGATTCTAATACAATAAGGAAAGATAGAAAGAGATAACGAATCTGATCCAATCAAAAAAGGGCGTATTGAGCAGGAACCACATGGGTAGGTACCCTTGATCGAAAAACCCGTACCTAGTTTTTGTACCAGCCGTTTGAAGTGGTTTGATGTTAGGAGGTCCCTTAAACTTCCAGCTTTGTGTGCCACAATTTTGGGAAAACCAGAAATATGTGCTTGTATCCGTTGATCGCTGTGCTGGATTCCCCAATTTCGTTCCAAAATACCATAAAGGTCCTTCCACTGGTTATTGTAGGTAGTAATTAAGTTAACTTCATCTTGGAATCATAAGGTCCTTTCTAGTGGCAAGATTAGCTTGATTGAATGCCTCCGAGATCACGTTTTTAGGATAGCCCCTGCAATGGAACCTATTAGTCAGTTTTCAAGCATTTTGTCTAAAGTCCTGTTCCCTACTGCAGTTTCTTTTCACTCTATAAAATTGCCCCTTCGGAATACCATTATGTACGTGTTTAGGGTGAAAACTACGATAATGTAAAACACTATTCATAGCTGTAGGTTTCTGGAACAAAGACATCAAAACTGAATTGTTGTCGAGGATAAAGGCGGCATTACACGCTACAATATATAGTTCGATCGCATGAGCGATCGCACCCGCCCCCGTCATTTGTGCGTCATTGGCAATTTGTTGCCCGTGGTGCACAATGTCGTTGACCCCTGTCACACGTACTTACCTCTCTAACGACGTCTCTGTGGGCAGCGAACATCCTCTTCCTGAAGGGGGTGGGACGTTCGGCGTCACAGCGACGTCACACAGCGGCCGCCCAATAGAAGCGGAGGGGCGGAACATCCCGCCCACCTCCTTCCTTCCTCATTGCCGGCGGGACGCACATAAGCTGTGTTCGTCATTCCCGGGGTGTCACACGTAGCGATGTGTGCTGCTTCAGGAACGACAAACAACCGGCGCGCAGAAGGAGGAACGACATGTCAACGAGCAACAATAAGGTGAGTATTTTTGCTCGTTAACAGTCATTCGGAGGTGTCACATGCTACGACATCTCAAACGATGCCGGATGTGCGTCACAAATTCCGTGACCCCGACGATATATCGTAGCGTGTGACAGTGCCTTAACATTAACCCCTTCACGACCTTGGACGGATCGATCCGTCATAGATCGTGTCCCGTTAAGCCCCGCCCCCTGCCGCGGGCAGGCGGCGTGGATCGGCACACATATCAGCTGTTTTCAACAGCTGACATGTGTGCCTGCTAGCCGCGGGTGGAATCGCTTCCACCCGCGGCCATTAACCCCTTAAATCTTGCTGCCAAAGTCTGGCAGCAAGATTTAAATGCGCGCGGCCATGTTTGTTACTCACCGCCGCCCCCACCGGAAGTCACGTGTGTTATCACGTGACTATCGGTGGTTGCCATCATAGCACAGGGTCATGTGATGACGCCTGCTGCTATGATCTTTCACTTTCATTTTCCCTCGGCCGAGAGCAGAGGGAAAACCAAAGTGAGTGAATCTGCTGATTACAGCGGTATTGCTGTGATCAGCAGATAGCGATCAGCGATCGGATTGCTGATTGCTATAGCCCCCTAGGGGGACTAGTAAAATAAAAAAAAAAAGTAAAAAAAAAAGTTTTAAAAAATAAAAAAAAAAACAAAAAACCTAAAAGTTCAAATCACCCCCCTTTCCCCCCATTGAAAATTAAAGGGTTAAAAAATAAATAAATATACACATATTTGGTATCGCCGCGTTCAGAAATGCCCGATCTATCAAAATATAAAATCAATTATTCTGATTGGTAAACGGCGTAGTGGCAAAAAAATTCCAAACGCCAAAATTACGTTTTTTGGTCGCCGCAAGTTTTGCGCAAAATGCAATAACAGGCGATCAAAACGTAGCATCTGCGCAAAAATGGTACCATTATAAACGTCAGCTCGAGACGCAAAAAATAAGCCATCACTGAGCCATTGATCCCAAAAAATAAGAACTCTACGTGTTTCGGAAAATGGCGCAAAACGTGCGCCACTTTTATTGGACAAACTTGTGAATTTTTTTTAACCCCTTAGATACAAGTAAACCTATACATGTTTGGTGTCTACAAACTCGCACCGACCTGAGGCATCACACCCAGACATCAGTTTTACCATATAGTGAACACCGTGAATAAAATATCCCAAAAACTATTGTACGATCCCACTTTTTTTGCAATTTTTCCGCACTTGGAATTTTTTTGCCGTTTTCCAGTACACTATATGGTAAAACTTATGATTTCATTTAAAAGTACAACTCGTCCCGCAAAAAACAAGCCCTCATATGGCAAGATTGACGGAATAATAAAAAAGTTACAGCTCTTGGAAGAAAAGGAGCAAAAAACAAAAACGCAAAAACGGAAAGTGCCCGGGGGCTGAAGGGGTTAAGGTTCAAGAATTCCACAGAGTAGCGGTGCCGCAAAGCATTCAACAGCAGTAAAACGATGACGGCAGCGGCAGCCCTGGCCCCGGAGGACAGGTGAGAATAATGTTTTGTGGGAACCGCACTCGAGTATAAGCTGAGGGGGGCATATTCAGCATAAAAAAATGGTCTGAAAAACTCAGCTTATACTCGAGTATATACGGTAATTGGAACATTACCTTTTATAATGCTAATTCTGCTGCACATTGTGCATTTCACCCATATGCTTATATAATGTAAAGCAGCACAAAGCCTTTACTACTTAGTAAGCAGATCTCAGATCTGATAACTGCTACACATGCTTTATATAGTATATCAAAATGTGGACTCCATTTTTCAGTCACTATATAGATATAATCTAGTTATGAAAGTGGTCACGTTGCATTAAATAACAGTAATTTGGACTTACAATTTGAATTCACAATTACTAATATATAGGGCTGCACGGCGGCTCAGTGGTTAGTGCGGTTCCTGTGCCGGGACCTGTAGTATAAATCTGACGAAGGACGACATCTGCATGAAGATGGTGTGTTCTCTCGGGGCTTGTCTTGTTCTCTTTTGGGTATTGTGAATTGTGAGCTCTGCTGGAGACAGTGAATGATGACAGAATCTGTTGCTGCTATATTAGCAACAGAAAATAAAAAATATCTGTCACAGTCGCACCCCTGATCGCCGACGTTACAGTTGGACATTTTTTTACTACATCAGATTTCTGTACAGTGCCTTGGATAAAGTGTAATGTGATATAAAAAAATGAAATCTATAGAATTTTTACATTTACTTACATGGCGACCCACGTTGTGGCCCCTTCTTGGGGTTATGTTTTGGCAGTGCGTTACCAGGTTCTCTAGCATGCGAACTGAGCTGTAGTACTGTTGAATAGACAACAATAAGGAAGCAACAATCTGCAGCGTCTGTATAGAAACCTCAGTAAAGCCGAGAAGATAAAAAGAGGAAGCGTCATGTGTGCAACTAATCAAAGGCCAAAGTTGTAATAGCAGATAATGTGCAAATCCAAAACCTCTCAGGGGTGAGGGAGTTAAGCTGATCTAAGCTGGAAACTTTGATTCAAGACCCACCAAGCTTTACAAACCGATCAAGCACCAGATATATATGCATTTGATTCGGAGAGTTTAGCCCCGATTTTCATTACTATAACACCCTGATACCACTGTCTAAGTGGCTTATCTTTTCAAACTTAGTAATGCAAATTTGATTAAAGGAGATCATAAATGTCTCTGAGGAATGTTTTCCCTCTCCCTGGTTTTAATTCTGGCTATGGAAGTTTAATGGATATCGTAAATAGTGCAGATGTCGCTATTCACGGGAATTACCCACAGTTTAACAAGATCTATCTAGTTACACATCCTGCACAAATCTTGTGATTTGAAAAGACTCATACAGTGAAGACTTCAAGGTCATTTGAAGGACATGAGGGTATCTGATGGTCTGACTAAATATTATAGAAATTCCCTAAATTTAAATACATCAGCCAGATGAAATACAATTAATAAGGTATCTGGTAAGGCTCAAAAACACATGATCAAAGAATTCTATAGTGGCTGCATGCGAAAACAGGTGACAGGAATGCAACAAAAGTGACATAGTAGTGACACACAACAAGTATTTAATTTTCCATTAACAGGAAATAAGTGGAATGGTGGGCAATCCGCGAGTGATGCAAAAGTCCAAGATACAGTAAATGAATTTACAGTAGGTAACATACAACATGACAATTGATTGCTTTATTACTTAAGACTACTTAAGGGGTGCTTCACACACAGCGAGCTCGCTGCCGAGATCGCTGCTGAGTCACGCTTTTTGTGACGCAGCAGTGACCTCATTAGCGATCTCGCTGTGTGTGACAATGAGCAGCGATCTGGCCCCTGCTGCGAGATCGCTGCTCGTTACACACAGCCCTGGTTCGTTTTCTTCAAAGCCGCTCTCCTGCTGTGACACACAGATCGCTGTGTGTGACAGCAAGAGAGCGACAAATGAAGCGAGCAGGGAGCAGGAGCCGGCGTCTGACAGCTGAGGTAAGCTGTATCCAAGATAAACATCGGGTAACCAAGGAGGTTACCCGATATTTACCTTAGTTACCAGCCTCTGCAGCTCTCACGCTGCCTGTGCTGCCGGCTCCGGCTCTCTGCACATGTAGCTGCTGTACACATCGGGTTAATTAACCCGATGTGTACAGCAGCTAGGAGAGCAAGGAGCCAGCGCTAAGCAGTGTGCGCGGCTCCCTGCTCTCTGCACATGTAGCTGCATTACACATCGGGTTAATTAACCCGATGTGTACTGTAGCTATGGTAGGAGAGCAAGGAGCCAGCGCTCAGTGTGCGCGGCTCCCTGCTCCCTGCACACACAGCTGTGCGCTGGTAACTAATGTAAACATCGGGTAACCATACCCGATGTTTACCTTAGTTACCAGTCTCCGCAGCTTCCAGACGGCAGCTCCGTGCAAGCGCAGCGTCGCTTGCACGTCGCTGCTGGCTGGGGGCTGTTCACTGGTCGCTGGTGAGATCTGCCTGTTTGACAGCTCACCAGCGACCATGTAGCGATGCAGCAGCGATCCTGACCAGGTCAGATCGCTGGTCGGATCGCTGCTGCATCGCTAAGTGTGAAGGTACCCTAAGATTTCTTAAAACCAAAGATTTCAGTGACTAGCCCAATAAATGAAATTGTAAAGGGCACTGAAAAAGAGGAATCAAAACACTAAAGCTGAAATACAAAGTTCTTTATTAATAAAAGGGTGAACAAAGGACAGACAGTGAGGGCAAAAGGATGGAGTACTTGCCAGATACAGAAAAGTACAAAACAAAACACACACACACCACCTGACATTAATTAAATGAATCAAGGTGCCGAGATTATACTTATCAGATAGACTGGGAAAGAGCCATAAGGTGTAACACACAAATGGTTTAGGTAACACAACACCATAGGGATATTACTCCCATAGGCGCATATAGGAAAGTCAGGAATTACAGCAGTCATTACCTTGAGACATCATGGAAGTAATAACGCAACAGTCAGGTCAGTGGTGGGGGCAGGGCCTCGACCCGCGTTTTACCAGCCTTCGTCAGGATTTCTTACTGACATTACCCACTCCCGATCTTTGTCAGGGAAGCGTCACTGTCAATATTTCTGGTCACAGTATTCTCTTATGCAAACAAACCTAATAATTATATAAATGAGACTTTATTAGTTGTACACTAGACTAGGCTTCTCTGTGTTAAAACCTAACTAAACTTTACTTTTTCAGTACTGTATGTCAAGGTGAAAAGTAATGGCCCGGCTCTCTTGGACACTGCATTGGAGCGAATGTTTGTTTTCCAGTCTCCGGTCTTTAGTATTCAGTCTTCGGTGCTTGACCGTGAAGTCTGGTTCTCCTCTGGAGACACTGTTCGGTGCTCTGTCTTCAGAGCTTGATCACAAAGTCTGATCCTCCTCTGGAGATGGTATTTGGTCTTCGGGTTTCTTTGAAGACAGTATAACTCAGGGCTTCTTGGAATTCAATTAGCTCCTTGAAACTTCCCCTACAGTAGACACAGGCCTACTCCGTTATATACACCTCAACTTCCCTACTAGTCGTGGCACCAACTCCTCCTTTTTCCTGAAAGCCTTGCCTTTAATATTTTGTAGCTGTGCCACAGTCTTCACTTGTTTGAGTGTCCCCTCAAACTCTTTTCTTGAGGAAACATACTGTTTGCACTTTAGTTAATGTCGGTTCTGTCCAACCAGCAGATGGGAATATTTGTTAATAAGTGTTGTGGTACACGTGCACAATGGGTAGTCGGAAAATGATCTAGGTCCCCAGGTATTGTGCACCAGACCATGCCTGATTTCTGACAGGAGAGGAGGACTTTTATCCACAGCCTTACATCCTTACAATCAGCTGAAGGGGACTTCTGTGGTTATTTAAACCCTCCATCCCCCTTTTGTCTCTTCTTATCAATATAAGAAGCAGACTTACTTCTGATGAAACATTCAGAATGTTTGTTTTTCCTGAATGGATTTATAAAACAACTGATTAACCATTGAAGGGTTCACTGACCTGTTATGGGCTGAGAGCCCTCTGTTGTGAAATATTTCATCAGAGTGAGGCTATATTTATGAATGGAAAAGAGGTCCCACTGATGAATTCTATTACATTGTAAAAATATCTTTATTTGAAGAATAAGAATCTAAACTGATATATTACAACGTGTGATACACTATGGAACATATGTAATATTTATACCCCTGATGAACCTCCACCCAAGGAGGCGAAATGCGTTGGGTAATATTTCTTGGGGCTAACTTGTTTATGCTTTTTTTGACATAAAAAGAATACTGTATGTTTGTTTTATCCCACTACAGTACTCTATAATTATATCTTCTTACACTGTCCTACCAATAATACATATAGTTCAAGTTTCTGTATTTGAGAGATATATGCCAATCTATCTAAAAATTTATGTGTCGCCCTGGGCAAGCCAGGGGACACAGGTCACAACACCACCACACCCCACACTCCAGGTAGGCACATCACAGCTAACCACAAATCCTTGTTGCCTTCCTCCAGGGGTTGATGATGCACACCAGGGGGTGGGCCAGGCGGTTGGCTCCGCCCACCAAGGAGCTCACAACACTGGAGGCAGGAAGTAGCCAGGCAGTCAGCTCAGGGAAGAGCTTGAGTAAGCAGTTCTGTCAGGGAGGAGGAAGTGGAAGGAGTGAAGTGAAGCCCAGGCAGGGCAAGTGTGAGGAGCTAAGAGAGAAAGTAAAGCAACTAAGTGAAAGTAAAGTGACAGAAAAGAAAGACAGCCTGAAGGGTCCAGCTTTGTGAGGGCCAGAACAGCAAGGTCAGCAATGGCGGTGACTGTCTGGAGGGGGACCGTTTGGAAGTTCCTGGAAGGACCCCGTTGGCTGTGTGCCCGGTGGTCTGGAGCAGTGTTCCGAAGGACAGTCAGCACCAGGGCAGGGGCCTCTCGGACCCCGGCAAGGCTAGGAGTCGCCAGATTTGCCAAATCCGTCAGTGACGGGGACGCAGATCCCCCAACAACCAAGTCCCGATTGACGGCAACAGCCCGACCATTACCGGGGAGACACCGCCACCGCCAGGGCACCAGTTTCCCCAGGGCCAGCGCCTGCGGGCAAAGTGTAGAGCTCCTCCGGCCCAGATTGCAGTCGGGGAGCGGGTAACCGGAGGGAATCCACCGCTACCATCAGACAACACAGGTGCAAGGAAGAGAGACATCACCGTCACCTACCGGGAGTGCAGGTGCAGCCGTCTGTGGGACCGTCCTACCAGCCGTTGGTTTACCGTACAGACTGTGTCCGTGTGTCAGGCTGAGTGAGTACCATAGTGCCGCAAGGCACAGCGCTGCCCCCGCGTCCCTGCGCCCTCCAGGCCCTACACTTCACATCTCATCACCGGGCCCCGGGATCACCAACCCCTACCCACGGAGGGGCAACACAACACCTGGCTGCTCCGCAACACCATCCCCGGGACCCCCGAATTGAGCAGCGGTGGTGAAATCACCACAACCGTGGGTGGCGTCACGAACTATAACAACCCCCACACCCAACAAACACCCCCTTTCACTCACGGGCGAGGAGTGTCGCTCGAGAAACCCCGGGATCCGGCCCACAGCTCGAGCCACCAGGAGCAGCTGCCGGACCCGAGCAGAAGGGGTGAGCGCGGTGTGCTGACACCCTCCTCCCCGCCCGCGACAACTTGGCGTCACGAACAGGATCTTACCGCTCTGCCGTCAGGTAGAGGTGCGCCTTGTTACCGCCGGAGGCATCCGGCAGAAAAATTTCAGAAGCCGCCATCTTTGGCGCGAAAAGTTCCCGCTCGAGCGTCTTCTCGAGCAGTAGAGGCGCGAAGGCCAAAACCCAGCCCCAAGAGAGGAGGGGCCGGAAAGAGCTAAGGGGGACGGAAACAAGATGTCTGCGCCCGACGGAGCCGCTGGAGGAGCGGTGGTCGCAGCCGCAGCGGCACCCGCGGATGGGAATGGGCCTGCCCAGGTCCCGGTCGTACCGGCGGGAGGTGCCGCGGCCCCCGCGCTTGCTCCGGTCATGTCGTTTTCCTTGCCCTATGCGCTCGGAGCTGCCTGGCTACCGCAGTATGACGGGAAACCGGATGCCCTACAGGCCTTCCGGAAAAAGCTTAACCCGTTGCTAGAGCTGTACCCCCTGACCGATAAGCAACGAGCAGCGATAGTGCTAGGCCAGCTAACCGGCGCGGCGGAGCAGGAAGCGGAGACCTGGACCGAGGGGGACCGGCTCTCTGTAGCCACCATCTTCGAGAAGCTACAGACTGCCTTTGAGACCCGGACTGAAGCTGAGCTGAGGATGCAGTTTTACCAGTGCCGGCAACGAGCTGGAGATAGCATTCGGGATTATGCTCTACGTCTGCAGACCGCCCTCCGCACGCTGAAGCGGGTGAACTCTATTAATGAGGCGGATAGCAGCAAGATGTTAGTGGAGCAATTTGCGCAGGGGATGAGGTCCCCTGAGGATCGTAAACAACTCCGGCTGTGGGCCCTGGAACACCCTGATGTGGACTTTGCTGTGTTAAAGGAGCGGGCTATCAAGGCACTACAGCCCCCAGCTGCTGAAGTCCTGGAACCCGTCCCGTGGCCCGTCGAGACAGCTCCCGTTGCGGCGGCCTCCGCCAAACCAACCTCCTTAATACCTGCAGCCCCGAGCAGCACCGTGGAAGAACTGGCAGCCCAGGTCGACCAGATCTCAGCCTCCAGCGCAGATACAGCTTGCTGACAGTCCCGAAGATGTTCCCTGGATGCAGCGGAGAAGCGCTAACAACCCGCGGAGCAGACCCCCAATCTGCTACAAGTGCCGTAAGCCGGGCCATATTTACCGACAGTGCCCGTTAAACGAGCAACCCCTGGGGCCCCGGGCCAATCCTCAGGAGTAGAACACCGTGGCCCCCCGGACTGGCGAGACCGATATGTCGGGGCCCGCCCTATCATCCCCGTGGCTGTGGACGGCATACCGGTGATGGCTCTCTTGGACACTGGATCACAGGTAACCACCATACCGTACACGTTGTATCGGCAGTATTGGGCCACAGACGAGCTGGCGCCTCCAGACAATAGTATAAATTTGATTGCCGCTAATGGACTTCCATTGACCCAGGTGGGGTATAAACAAGTGGCTATGACAGTGGGGCAAGCTGAACTGCAACACCAGGGTATGATTGTGATCATGAATGAACCCAGTGATCATAACCCGAAAATAGTGCTGGGAACCAATGTGATGGAACACTGCATGGCTGATGTGTTGAACCTATTGCAACAGCTAGCCGCCACAGCGGCGGGGAGCCGGCAGAGGGCTGTGCAGCGTGAGATCCGCGCCCTGATGTACCGCCAGCATGTAAGCTCAACAGGAGGGGAGATTGGTGGAGTGAGTGTGATGGATGTTGCTCCGTTGACTGTGCCCCCTAGGAGTGAGATGATGATCTGGTGTAGGGCAGCAGTAGGGCCTCAGGGGCGTGACTACCCTGCGATGATGGAGCCCATGCCCTCCGAACACTGGCCCACTGTAGTGGCCGCCCGAGGGGTGGTAGATGTGAAGAAAGGGAGAGTGCCCGTGAGAGTGTTGAATTGTGGGGAGGAAGAAGTCAGGCTCCCCCGGTATGCCACCATTGCCAAGCTGCTCACCCTGGACCCTCACACTATCCATGAAGCCAGTCCATCCACACTCCCACCTACCCCCAGCACTTCCCCACCCCAGGGGGACACAAAGGAGTGGCACCAACAGCTACATGTAGGCACTGATGATACCCCTACACATCACAGGGCCGGGGTACACAGGGTGGTGCAAGAGTACGAACAGGTTTTCAGTAAGCACCCCCTAGACTTTGGGCGGATCAAGGGGGTCCAACACCACATTCCCACAGGTGAACATCCCCCTATCAAAGAGAGGTATAGACCTATTCCCCCTGCACTTTACCAGTGTGCCAAGGATATGTTGAGGAATATGAAGGAGGCAGGGGTTATTCGGGACAGCTGTAGTCCCTGGGCCGCTCCGTTGGTACTGGTTAAGAAGAAGGATGGTACCATGCGGATGTGTGTGGACTACCGGAAGATCAACCAGATAACCCATAAAGATGCCTATCCATTACCTCGTATTGAAGAGTCTTTGGCTGCACTGAGAACTGCAAACTACTTCTCGACCCTTGACCTCACCAGCGGATACTGGCAAGTGGCCGTGGCCCCAGAGGACCGGGAGAAGACCGCCTTCACCACCCCGATGGGACTCTGCGAATTCAATAGCATGCCGTTTGGGCTGTGCAATGCCCCTGGGACCTTCCAACGGTTGATGGAGTGCTGTCTGGGACATTTAAACTTCGAGACCGTCCTGCTGTATTTGGATGATGTGATTGTTTATTCCCAGACGTATGAAGCCCATCTGGAGCACCTGGCCGAGGTGTTCGCGTCCCTTGCCCAGTACGGGATGAAGTTGAAGCCCTCAAAATGCCACCTGCTGAAACCCAGAGTGCAGTATCTAGGGCATGTGGTGAGTGCGGATGGCGTCGCCCCCGACCCTGAGAAGATTACTGCCATCCAGAGCTGGCCGACACCAACTACAGTGAGGGAAGTAAGGCAGTTCCTGGGTCTGGTGGGGTATTATCGGCGCTTTATAAAGGGATACACGAAGATGGCTGCCCCCATGCAAGATCTCCTCGTGGGACAGACCAAAGGCGGTAGACCCATTGGGGCCCCACTGTCGTGGGAGGACAAGCATGAGGAGTCCTTTTGCCAGTTGAAGGCGGCCTTGACCGGAGAAGAGGTCCTGGCGTACCCTGACTATGGGAGCCCGTTCATCCTCCACACGGACGCCAGTAATGTGGGGCTAGGAGCGGTCCTATCCCAGGTCCAGGATGGAAAGGAGAAGGTGATTGCCTATGCTAGCCGAAAACTCCGGCCGACCGAAAGGAACCCTGAGAACTATAGCTCCTTCAAGCTTGAGCTATTGGCGTTGGTGTGGGCTATCACGGAGCGGTTCCGCCACTACTTGGCAGCAGCCAAATTCACCGCGTTTACGGACAACAACCCGCTGACTCACCTGAACACGGCCAAGTTGGGCGCGCTGGAGCAGCGGTGGGTAGCCCGGCTAGCCAACTATGATTTCACCATAAAGTACCGAGCTGGTCGTGTCAACCTAAATGCCGATGCACTCTCCCGGATGCCCCATTTGTCAGAAGAGGGGTGCGAGGATGACGACCTCGAGGAGATTGAGTTGCCTGCGTTTCACCAGCTGCCTACTGAGAGGGTACAAGTCTGTCAGCAAAGGGTGGATCTGGACCCGCGGCCCAGTCAAGAGTGGCAGGACGCCCAGGACCAAGCGCCGGCTGTCCGCCTTGTCAAGACTCTGGTGGAACAAGGTGCTATGGGAATAGACCCTGCCGCTCCAGCAGAAGCTCAACGCTTGTGGAAAGAACAAAAACGACTTTACCTACACCAGGGGAGGCTGTACCGTGAGCTGATCAACCCGAAGACCCATGAGAAGATATGCCAGTTGATCGTTCCTCAAGCTGAGGTCGCTACTGTCTTGCGGGCATACCATGATGGTGCCGGCCACTTCGGGTGGAAGAAGCTGGAGATGCTGCTGAGGGAGCGGTTCTATTGGAGTGGGATGCGTGAATCGGTGGAAGCCTGGTGTCGAGAGTGTGGTCCTTGTACACTGAGGAGAAAGGACGAGACTAGCCAGAGGGCACCCATCAGCCGCTGGAGCTGGTCGCCCTGGACCATGTCAAGCTCACCCCTAGCCGAAGTGGGTACACCTACGCAATGACCATGGTAGACCACTACTCAAGATTCATGGTGGTAGTCCCCGTTAAGGACCTAACTGGTCGAACCGCTGCTCGAGCGTTCCAGGCTTATTTCTGCCGACCCCATGGGTACCCCGAGAAGGTGCTGACTGACCAAGGCCCGGCTTTTGAAGCAGAGGTGTTTCACGAATTCTGCCAGTTGTACGGCTGCAAGAAGATCCGGACCACTCCGTACCACGCCCAAACCAACGGCATGTGCGAGAAAATGAATCACTTGGTCCTGGGGCTCCTCAAGACGCTACCGCTGGAGGAACGGAACATGTGGCCGGAAAAGCTACCTGACTTGGTCGACATGTATAATAATATCCCGTCCAGCTCGACGAAGTGCACCCCAGCGTATCTGATGAGGGCTCGGCCTGGCCGCCTGCCGGTGGATCTGGAGATGGGGTTGGAAGCCCCGGAAGCACTCCCCTCAACGGCAGAGTGGGAAAGTCGGAGGAGGGCACAGTACCGGCAAATCCAGGAGTATGTGGAGAAAAACCTCAGTCGAAGTCGAGAGCAGCAAGAGCACCGGTTCAACCAGAAGGCGCCTGCAGGTCCTTTCCAGCCAGGAGATGTGGTGCTGAAACGGAAGAGAAAAACCCACAAGTTGGATGATCAGTGGGAGCAAGTCCCTTATGTCATACAGCCCACAGAATGGGGAGATGGGAAGACCTACCAGATCAGTCGTGACCAAGGGGACACCCTAGCCACAGTTTCCCGGGACCATCTAAAGAAATGCCCCCCAGCGCTGAAGGCAGAGGCTGAAGTACCGGTTCCTCCACCAGTGGAGAAGGCAGCAGAGGTAATCCACACTGTAATGGGTGACTTCCCAGCAGACTGGCCTACACAGAACGGCGCGGTGATTCTTCCAGTGATACTGTTCCCACAACCCGTGGATGAAGAAGTAGTGGAAGCGGTTAACCGTGAGCCAGAACCAGTGCCAGTGCCCAGGGATAAACCTGTACCCAGCCCCCCTGCACCTCCACCTGCTCCACACTATAGCAGGGAGGAGGAACCTATTGTTCCCTCTACCCCGCTGTCTAGCACCACTGACACCGGGCCCCGAAGGTCCACCCGTTCCAACCTAGGTAGACCCCCACTTAGGTACAGGGAGACCGTTCTATGAATGAAAGGGGTCCGCAAATGTAAAAGAGTGTTGTTGTTGTTTGAAAAAGTTTAGAAAGTTTTGAAAAATGATGATAAATGATTATACCGAGTTTGTCACCTGATTGTCTGCAGTGATTAGAACCGGCAGGAGCCGGCACCATTGTCCCCGTGGGGACCGTTTAAAGTTTAATAGGCATGGGAACTATCCATGGACAAGCCCGTGAACTTGCAGGGCACCACAAACGTTAAGTGGCTTGTAAATATGTTGGGTACCGTTACCGTTTCCGCTATACCGTCTCCGGAGAGGCAGGTTGGAGGGAGGGCCCTGAGCAGAGCAGGCCAGGGCCCAGCCACCAAAGGAACCGGTGGCCACCCTCTGGAGGGGAAGGACAGATCCCGCTCGGGTAACTTGTGCTGGACTGTGGGTCAAGGGGTGCTGCCTGGGTTTTAGGGGCAGCATCAGGGCCAGGTTGGTTGGGTGGGAGAGAGCGGAAACCGTGACCGTATACCGTTGCAACGTTTAAGTAAATGTGCCTCCCGTCTTGGGAAGAGCTTTTGATTAAAAATGTATTTATGTTTTGTTTAACCCTGTTATCCCCTTTTTACAGAAAAATAAAACCGGTGTAGGACGGCAGCCTGCGGATGGTCTGCATTTTGCTAAGGGGGAATGTGTCGCCCTGGGCAAGCCAGGGGACACAGGTCACAACACCACCACACCCCACACTCCAGGTAGGCACATCACAGCTAACCACAAATCCTTGTTGCCTTCCTCCAGGGGTTGATGATGCACACCAGGGGGTGGGCCAGGCGGTTGGCTCCGCCCACCAAGGAGCTCACAACACTGGAGGCAGGAAGTAGCCAGGCAGTCAGCTCAGGGAAGAGCTTGAGTAAGCAGTTCTGTCAGGGAGGAGGAAGTGGAAGGAGTGAAGTGAAGCCCAGGCAGGGCAAGTGTGAGGAGCTAAGAGAGAAAGTAAAGCAACTAAGTGAAAGTAAAGTGACAGAAAAGAAAGACAGCCTGAAGGGTCCAGCTTTGTGAGGGCCAGAACAGCAAGGTCAGCAACGGCGGTGACTGTCTGGAGGGGGACCGTTTGGAAGTTCCTGGAAGGACCCCGTTGGCTGTGTGCCCGGTGGTCTGGAGCAGTGTTCCGAAGGACAGTCAGCACCAGGGCAGGGGCCTCTCGGACCCCGGCAAGGCTAGGAGTCGCCAGATTTGCCAAATCCGTCAGTGACGGGGACGCAGATCCCCCAACAACCAAGTCCCGATTGACGGCAACAGCCCAACCATTACCGGGGAGACACCGCCACCGCCAGGGCACCAGTTTCCCCAGGGCCAGCGCCTGCGGGCAAAGTGTAGAGCTCCTCCGGCC
This sequence comes from Anomaloglossus baeobatrachus, assembly GCF_048569485.1. Classification (NCBI taxonomy): domain Eukaryota; kingdom Metazoa; phylum Chordata; class Amphibia; order Anura; family Aromobatidae; genus Anomaloglossus; species Anomaloglossus baeobatrachus. Next base: position 672,259,055 of record NC_134354.1, read on the forward strand.
CAGATTGCAGTCGGGGAGCGGGTAACCGGAGGGAATCCACCGCTACCATCAGACAACACAGGTGCAAGGAAGAGAGACATCACCGTCACCTACCGGGAGTGCAGGTGCAGCCGTCTGTGGGACCGTCCTACCAGCCGTTGGTTTACCGTACAGACTGTGTCCGTGTGTCAGGCTGAGTGAGTACCATAGTGCCGCAAGGCACAGCGCTGCCCCCGCGTCCCTGCGCCCTCCAGGCCCTACACTTCACATCTCATCACCGGGCCCCGGGATCACCAACCCCTACCCACGGAGGGGCAACACAACACCTGGCTGCTCCGCAACACCATCCCCGGGACCCCCGAATTGAGCAGCGGTGGTGAAATCACCACAACCGTGGGTGGCGTCACGAACTATAACAACCCCCACACCCAACAAACACCCCCTTTCACTCACGGGCGAGGAGTGTCGCTCGAGAAACCCCGGGATCCGGCCCACAGCTCGAGCCACCAGGAGCAGCTGCCGGACCCGAGCAGAAGGGGTGAGCGCGGTGTGCTGACACCCTCCTCCCCGCCCGCGACATTTACATTTTATGTAAGTCTCTTTTTCAATGCATGGTTAATTATTGGATCTGGATGATAATATTTGTATATTAAAAATGTTTCTGCAATGAATGTTAAAAAATTGATGTATCATCATTTGTAAAGTTGACCGGTGGAGCGATATAAGCCTTTCCCACCATTTGCTGGGATATACAGCTGGCTGCTCCACGAGACTGTATTTTATATTGTACTTTAGACCCTTAGGGTAGTTTATATTTTTCTGAACACCCCCCCCCCCTCACTTTGTTTCAATATATTGATATTGATATTTAATAAAAGTTTAACGTAAACATTTTTAGGAGAATTTTTTCTGTGATTATATTTTCGGGTTACTCCCCTTTGATCGATTTTTCTGTGATTTGTCATGTGCACCTTAACAGCCAGTGTCTAAAACTTGTGAAATTTACTTTATCAGGATTGATTTGTTTAGGCCAGAAGACATTGTGTAAGCATCTATGTTTAATTGACACAATTTATTTTTTTTAACTAGTAGTTACACAGTCTTTTCCAGGTTTTGTGTTCCCTGTAACTTGGGCTAACATATAAGCACTAAAAAATATAAAATTTAAAATAATCTAAAGATCTCTGGGTGTATATATATATATATATATATATATATATAAAAGCAGTCAGGGCCAGAAATATTTGGACAGTGACACAAGTTTTGTTATTTTAGCTGTTTACAAAAACATGTTCAGAAATACAATTATATATATAATATGGGCTGAAAGTGCACACTCCCAGCTGCAATATGAGAGTTTTCACATCCAAATCGGAGAAGGGGTTTAAGAATCATAGCTCTGTAATGCATAGCCTCCTCTTTTTCAAGGGACCAAAAGTAATTGGACAAGGGACTCTAAGGGCTGCAATTAACTCTGAAGGCGTCTCCCTCGTTAACCTGTAATCAATGAAGTAGTTAAAAGGTCTGGGGTTGATTACAGGTGTGTGGTTTTGCATTTGGAAGTTGTTGCTGTGACCAGACAACATGCGGTCTAAGGAACTCTCAATTGAGGTGAAGCAGAACATCCTGAGGCTGAAAAAAAAGAAAAAATCCATCAGAGAGATAGCAGACATGCTTGGAGTAGCAAAATCAACAGTCGGGTACATTCTGATAAAAAAGGAATTGACTGGTGAGCTTGGGAACTCAAAAAGGCCTGGGCGTCCACGGATGACAACAGTGATGGATGATCGCCGCATACTTTCTTTGGTGAAGAAGAACCCGTTCACAACATCAACTGAAGTCCAGAACACTCTCAGTGAAGTAGGTGTATCTGTCTCTAAGTCAATAGTAAAGAGAAGACTCCATGAAAGTAAATACAAAGGGTTCACATCTAGATGCAAACGATGCATTTCACTTGCTCAAATCCAGACTTAAGACGGAAAGACCCACAAACAAGCAAGACCTGAAGGCTGCGGCTGTAAAGGCCTGGCAAAGCATTAAGAAGGAGGAAACCCAGCGTTTGGTGATGTCCATGGGTTCCAGACTTAAGGCAGTGATTGCCTCCAAAGGATTCGCAACAAAATATTGAAAATAAAAATATTTTGTTTGGGTTTGGTTTATTTGTCCAATTACTTTTGACCTCCTAAAATGTGGAGTGTTTGTAAAGAAATGTGTACAATTCCTACAATTTCTTTCAGATATTTTTGTTCAAACCTTCAAATTAAACGTTACAATCTGCACTTGAATTCTGTTGTAGAGATTTCATTTCAAATCCAATGTGGTGGCATGCAGAGCCCAACTCGCGAAAATTGTGTCACTGTCCAAATATTTCTGGACTTAACTGTATATATATATATATATATATATATATATATATATATATATATAAAAAAATTACAAAATAAATAAAGAACTACTGCAAATAAATAAAAAGAAAAAACACAAAAAACACCACCATAAACTACTACTGTGGCCTTGTGACAACCCAGTTATATATGTGACGCCCTGGACTAGCCAGGTAGTCACAGATAGCGCCCCGCACAACACCTGTCCCCTAATAAGGTGTCAGCAGCCAACCAGTAAAACCCTAGTCACCCCTCTCAGGGCTTGATGTTCACACCAGGGGACGCAGCCAGGCGGTTGGCGACGCCCACCGAGGAGTTCAGAGGGCCTGAGGTGGGAAAACAGTAGTAGTCAGATCAGTTCAGAAGGTGAAGGAGAGTAGAAGCAGGCCTGTGCCCAGGTCTGCAGCAGTCTGACAGGTGCCGGGGTTGGAGCCCGGGCACCTTTGGCTAGGAAGCAAGCGGTGGCCTCAGCCTGCAGGAGCTGGGAAGACGGCTCGGTGGAACCGAGGTGGACCGGGACAGGGTAGTGGCCCGCCGGTACCGACCCGGGGAACTGACTCGGAAACCGGAGCACAAAGGGGAGTACTCAGACCCTGAAACAAGGTCCAGAAGCCACTGGACCAAGTTAATTAACTGATTGCGGTCTGGACTATAAGTCCTTTCCCACCCAAAGTCCCGACTGAAGACAACAGCCCAACGAGAGGGATAAGCAGCCACCTCCGCGGCTCAAAGATCCCACGGGCCAGCGTCTGTGGGCAAAAGGGCTCTCCCGACATCCACAAAGCCGGGGAGCGGACTCCCATCACTGAAGCGCAGGCAGTCCACAGATACACAACACGGTGCAGGAAAAAGGCAGAGACCACCAACGGGGTGGGGGACCCGACTCAGCCGGATGCGGGCACCGACCACCATCAACTTGTTTTACCAGAGACTTGTGTGTGTTACTAATCGTGAGTACAACAGTGCCCTCCGGCTGCGCACCTCCCTGCACCGCCCAACCACACAACACCCAACGGGTCCCGGGCTATCATCCCGGCCCATGGAGGGGTTAACATCTTGCTGCATAAACATCTCCCCCGGGTGCCCCGTAACTGCAGCGGTGGTGTCTACCTTCACCACATCCCGAGGGTGGCGTCACAAACTTAACCACGGCTCCGGCCGTACACCTACGTCCCCTAAACCGCCAGCCCCTTTCAAATCGAAGTGACGACAGGGCCCCCGGGTCCGGAGACGCTTGAGCCACCTACCAGCGAGCCCGGATCCGAGCGGCTCGGCTGCGGCCGAGCATGGGGCGGTACATATACATCCCTTGTTGACAACCATCCAGACATTCCAGGACAGTCTGTAAAAATATAAAAATAGGGCACTTTTTTGCCCTGTCCATAAAAAAAATGAAGGCTGAAAAAAATAATACAAATTATTTGGACTGTAATTATCATTGTACAGTTTACAGTGAATGGATCTGATGTCTTATTATCAGAATTTTGGACTATAAAGGTGTATAATTTATATTCATAATGATTTGTTATGCTTTACAATGTGTCCATAGAAAAGTATTGACTGTGCATGATTGTTCGATAAGCTGTCCTGAAAAAATAAAAAATCAAGTTGACAACCATACTCACTGATGTACCGCCTATGGCGGCAGACCACTCTGCCGCTTTCTGTCCCATGAGTCAGAGGGGCTACAATGAATACATTGTGGGACTCGTTATACCATATAAAAGGCATTGTGGGGCCTATAATGTGTTATGGAGGGCAACGTAGGCACACTATATCATATGGAAGGCTATGTAGGGCCCATTATACCATATGAAGGGCTATGTGGGGCTCACAATACCATATGGAAGGCTGCGTGGTGCCCATTATAGTATATGGAAGGCTATGTGAGGAGGAGGCATTATACTAAATGGAAGGCTATGTGGAGCCCATGATACCATATGGAAAACTAGGTGGAGCCCATTATACTATATGAAGGGCTATGTGAGGGCCATTATAATATTTGGCGGGTTATGTGGAAGCCGCTATATGTAAGCGATCACATAATACAGTTTACAGGGATATCTGGAGATCCATTAAACTGTTTGGAGGGCTATGTGGGGGTGCCATTATTTTGTTTTCAGGACTATGAGGGGGCCATTATACTATATGGAAGCCTATCAAAACCAGGAGAACAGAGTAATTTTGCTTCAAAAGGTATCAAAAATTTATTAACAAGTTATTAAACATATAGTATCAAGTGTAAAACAGGCACAAGAGGAGACAATGATGTAAAAGGCAATAGCACCTGGGGGGCGGCGAGAAATGCGCAAGCGCACATCAGTGCGGCACGGAGCACAGAGAACCAGGTACACAAACTGATATAAGATCATGAATCATAGATAAAGACAACAGTTCATAATAAGATAATATAACAATGCAGCTGCATAATCCGGTTCCAGGGGTCCGTATGTAGATGGAGAATGGAGATATAACGGGATCACGGTGCACAAAGAACCAGGTATACAAGCTGATATAAAGTCATGAATCATAGATAAAGACAACAAATCATAATAAATTAATATAACAGTGCAGCTGCATGATCCGGTTCCAGGGGTCCGTATATAGATGGAGAATTGAGATGTATCGAAAAAGATCATATTTGGAGACCCAGATAAGAGATCTGTGCTAAATAACAGAGATAAAAATAGGGGAAAACACAAAATAAGGGAAAAAAGTTAAAACATGTTTAACAGACAAACACATTGGGCCACAAAAATAGTAGGCCACCGTATTGAATGTATAAAAAACAATAAAAAACCCCTAAAAAAGAAGAAAAAAAGGGGGAAGGGGGCAAACCCAAGGTGGTGTCAAAGAAAAGAGGCAAAGCTCAAAGCCTCGTTGAGGCCAGATGGGGCGACTGTTCCAAGAGTCACCATCCATCTAGTCTCACGCTGGGCCAACTTCCGCTTGATGTTGCCACCACGGATGCCGCTGTGAATGACTTCAATGCCGCGAACCAATAGAGATTTGGGATCACAACCATGGTGTGATTTAAAATGGCGCGGCAGCGTCTTCAAAGTGGCAAGATCATCCACTGTCCGAGCCGCCGCAATGTCTCGCACATGTTCCCTTACGCGGATGCGGAGCTCACGGGATGTCAACCCAATATAAATTAGTAAGCACCCGCATACCGCGTAATAAATCACATTGGATGTACCACAAGAAATGTAGTCTCTGATGTGAAACTCGCGCCTCCCATCAGCAGATGTAAACACGAAACTGCGCGAGACATTGCGGCAGGCCAGGCAGTGGCCACAAGGGAAGCAACCAACTCGAGGTTGGGTAGAGCCAAGAAACCCAGACGGAGGCGGAACATAGTGGCTCTGGACAAGCTTATCCCTGAGATTTAAAGACCTTCTAGCAGTCATCAGGGGATGGTCAGATAGTGAATCCCTAAAAGCAGGATCCGTCTTCAGGATAGGCCAGTGTCGATTAAGGATGGCCCTCATCTGCTGCCACTCACTATTATAGGTGGTAATAAATCTCACACTGGAAAAATCCTGAGGAGGTTTTTGTCTAGAAAGAAGGAGCTGAGAGCGAGAAGTGTTCTTAGCCCTGAGGTACCCACGTTTTATACTGCGGTTGCTATAACCCCTCTCACGGAAGCGGGACATCAGGTCAGCGGCCTGCTCCTCGAACTTGGCATCCGAGGAGCAGATCCTCCTCATCTTTTGGCTTTCACAGGTTAGCAGTTTTGGTGGATTAGGTCCACATGCATTTGGCTTTTCCCAGCTTTACTCTGCATACTGAACCCTTATGGGTCTCTCTACATACTGGGGATTGCCCGATGCATGTGCTCCTTTAGTATATTTACTGCTTGCCTGTTGTTCATCCTCTACTTAGGCCTGTGTGATCATCTAATAAATTTGGCTGTGCCTTTGATAAATGAGCCCACTGGGGCTTCTTTTCTTGTTCTGTTGGACACATATGGCCTGAGGGATAGAGATTCGATTTATTTTCAGTCGTGCAGCCCCCCAGGTGCTATTGCCTTTTACATCATTGTCTCCTCTTGTGCCTGTTTTACACTTGATACTATATGTTTAATAACTTGTTAATAAATTTTTGATACCTTTTGAAGCAAAATTACTCTGTTCTCCTGGTTTTGATGTACTCTAAGGGGCACTTTGCACACTGCGACATCGCAGGTGCGATGTCGGTGGGGTCAAATTGAAAATGACGCACTTCCGGCATCGCATGCGACATCGCAGTGTGTAAAGGCTGGATGATACGATTAACGAGCGCAAAAGCGTCGTAATCGTATCATCGGTGTAGCGTCGGCGTAATCCATGATTACGCTGACGCGACGGTCCGATGTTGTTCCTCGCTCCTGCGGCATCACACATCGCTGTGTGTGAAGTCGCAGGAGCGAGGAACGTCTCCTACCGGCCTCACTGCGGCTTCCGTAGGATATGCGGAAGGAAGGAGGTGGGCAGGATGTTTACATCCTGCTCATCTCCGCCCCTCCGCTCTGATTGGCTGCCTGCCGTGTGACGTCGCAGTGACACCGCACGACCCGCCCCCTTAACAAGGAGGCGGGTCGCCGGCCACAGGGACGTCGCACGGCAGGTGAGTGTGTGTGTGAAGCTGGCGTAGCGATAACTTTCGCTACGCCAGCTATCACCACATATCGCTGCTGCGACGGGGGCGGGCACTATCGCACTCGGCATCGCAGCATCGGGCTGCGATGTCGTAGTGTGCAAAGCCCGCCTAAGAGTAGCTCTGAAGTGGGGTGGTGATTTTGCATGACCCACCCCATTTCCTTGTCTGTATGGATTCTTGTAATCTATATGGAAGCCTATGTAGGGGCCATTATGCTGTTTGTGGGGACTAGCCATATAGCCATACTATATGTGGGGACCATTATACTGTTTGGAGGGCTATGTGGGGTTGCCATTATATTGTTTTCAGGGCTATGAGGGGCCATTATACCATATGTGAGGACTATTACACTGTGTGGAGGGCTGTGGGGGGACCATTATACTGTTTCAGGGCTATATGGGGGCATTTATACTGTTTTTAGGGCTATATGGGGGCAATTATATTGTTGGAAGGGCTATTTGGGGGCCAGTATACTGTTTGGAGGCCTAGTGGGGGCTATTAAATTTTTTTCAGGGCTATGTGGAGGCTATTATATCCTATGAAAGACTATGTAGGAGCCATTATACTATATAAGGTGGTCACATTATACTGTTTACAGGACTATGTGGGGGTCCATTATGCTATTTAAACGGCTATGTTGGTGCCCATTATACTGTTTTGAGGACTAAGTGGAGGGGCCATTATAAAGTTTTCAGGGCTATGTGGGGACCATTATCCTAAATGGAAGACTATGTAGGGGCCATTATACTATATGTGGGGACCATTATACTGTTTGGATAGCTATGTGGGTGAACATTATATTGTGTTCAGGGCTATATGGGAGCAGTTATACTGTTTTCAGGACTATATGGGGCCATTATATTATTTGCAGGGCTATATCAGATCCATAATACTGTTTAGATGGCTATGTGGTGGGCCATTATACTGTTTGGAGGGCTACTTGGGGTGCTATTGTACTGTTTGCAGGGCTTTATAGTGGCCAGTATATGGGCAGCATGGTGGCTCAGTGGTTTGCACAGCAGTTTTGCAGCGCTGGGGTCCTGGGTTCAAATCCCACCAAGGACAACATCTGCAAGGAGTTTGTATGTTCTCCCCGTGTTTGCGTGGGTTTCCTCCGGGTTCTCCGATTTCCTCCCACACTCCAAAGACCATACTGATAAGGGACTTTAGATTGTAAGCCTCAATGGGGGCAGTGTTGCTGATGTATGCAAAGCGCTGTGGAATTAACAGCGCTGTATAACTGAATAAATATTATTATTATACTTTATATCGAGCTTATGTGGGGTGCCATTATACTGTTTTCAGGGCTCTGTGGGAGCATGTATTTGGTTTTCTGGGCTTATATAGGGGCAACAATATTGTTTGTAGAGCTATGTGGGTGCCATTATACTGGTTGGTGGCCTAGTGGGGGCCGTAAAGGGAACCTGTCACCAGATTTTTCCCTATTAAACTAAAAGAATCACCTTCTGCAGCTCCTGGGCTGTATTCTATGAAGGCGCACTTTGGCCCTGACTTTCCTTCCAGACCCCAAAATTAACTTTATAAAACTTGTCCGTTAGGTATGCTAATTACCTGTGTTGGCCAGATGGGAGGGCTCATTTTCTGTTCCTTTCTCCCCTCCTGCCGCTGATTGCCGTCCTCCTTTCATGATTGACGGGATGACGCCCTCCATCATCCTCCTCATCACATTTTCAAATCTCGCGCTTGTGTAGATAGGTCAGCTCGTGTTGGTGAGCTAAATTCACAGGCGCGAGATTATGGGCGGGTACAAGCATGGCGCTAGTGAGGTCGGCGCTGTGCATGATATCACCAGCGCCATGCTCGTATCCACCCATAATCTTGCGCCTGTGCATTTAGCTCACCGGCGCGAGCGAGGGCAGCTATGTTTTCTGCTCTGCCCGCGATATGGCAGAGCGAACTGCGTCTGCGCAAGCGAACATAACTGCACAGGCGCAAGATTTGAAAATGCGACGAGGAAGATGATGCAGGCGTCATCCCATCAATCAAGAAAGGAGGACGGCGATCAGCGGCAGCAGGGGGGAAAGGAGCAGAAAATGAGCCCGCCCATCTGGCCAACCAAGGTAATTAGCATACCGAACGGCCAAGTTTCATAAAGTTATTTTTGGGGTCTTGAAGGGGAGACAGGGCCAAGGTGCACTGTCGAGGGCGGAGAGGGGTTTTCGGGAACGCCGCTCGCCTGGGGGAATCTCTGGTGCTCGGGTCCGGTGCTTCTGCTCCTCGGTGGCTCGAGCACAGGACCGGACCTGGGGGCTCGAGCAGCGCCTCCTCGCCCACGAGTGAAAGGGGAAGGTTTCGTGGTGGGATGTCGGTTGTGACGCCACCCACGGGGTTATTGTGATGGTGGGCAGCACCGCTGCTGATGACGGGGGTTCCCGGGAGCAATGGGGAGCAGCTGAGGTGTTGGCCCCTCCGTGGGTAGGGGCAGTTGGTCCCTGGGCCCCGGTTGGGGGGGGATGAGGTGTTTGGTTGGATGGATGTTGGTGGGTAGGGGCTAGGTGCAGGTGCCGATGCGGGGATGCAGTGGGAGCAGTGATACGGTTCAGCGCTGTGCTGGATGGCACTGCTGTACTCACTCAGGTAGTCAATAACAGAGTCTCTAGTAAACCAAACGGCTGGATGGACGGGGCCCGCAGTCGGCTGCGGCATCTTCACTCTCCCCGGACGGGTTGATGGCGGCTGTCTTTCCCTGCACCTGTGTGTAAGTGTTTGACCCCTATGGATTCCCACGGGTGGTCCGTTCCCTGGCTTGTACGTGTCGGGAGAGCCCATTTTGCCCGCAGGCGCTGGCCCTTGGATCTCTGGCCGTTGGCGGTGGCTCTTATCCAGATGGGTTGGGCTGTTGCCTTCTGATGGGACATGGATGGGAATGAACCCCTGAGGTCCAGACCGCAATCAGAGAATTTGACCTTTACGGCGGCTTCTGAGCCTAGTCGGGGTCTGAGTACCCTGCCTTGGTGCTTAGCTTCAATCCACTCCCCGGTTCGGTACCGGCGGGCCACCGCCCGACCCCGGTCCTACGGTTCCGCAGACGTCCACTAACTCCTGCAGATGGCCACCACCATCTGCCAACCTTGCTGATGGTGCCTGGGCTCCAACCCAGACACACACAGTCACTACTTCACTCCTCAACTCCTCAACTTCACTACTCAACTACAACTGTCTGCTTTTCCTGCCTCCAGGCCTGTGAACTCCTCGGTGGGTGGGGCCAACTGCCTGGCTCCGCCCCAACTGGTGTGGACATCAGACCCTGGAGGAGGTGTCGCGGGTGGGGAGGACGCCGCCGCTGCTGCGCTCTCGCTAACGCTCGGGTCCGGCGCTGCTGCGGCTGCTCGGTGGCTCAAGCGGTGGGCCGGATCCGGGGACTCGAGCGGTGCACCTCGCCTGTGAGTGAAAGGGGTGGTTGGTTTGGGGGATTTAGTCCGTGACGCCACCCATGGGTCGTGGTGAAGATGGGCACCACCGCTGCTGGCGACGGGGATCCCGGGAGCGATGGTAGGGAGCAGCTGGGATGTTATTTTCCCCCTCCTTGGGTAGGGGTCGGTGGTCCCGGGGCCCGATGATGTGACGGGGAGGCAGGGTTGGTGAGGTGCAGGGTTGCAGGGGCAGCGCGGCGCGTTGCCGGATGGCACGGGTGTACTCACTCAGTAAGAGATGCACAAAGTCTTCGGTAAACCAAGCGGCTGGATGGACGGGTCCCGCAGCCAGCTGCAGTGTCTCTCCCCGGACAGGTGATGGTGGCTGTCTTTCCCTGCACCTTGATGTTCTCGTTTGACTACTATGGATCCTCGACGCTCCCCGGTGTATGGGTACCGGAGGAGCCCGTTTGCCCGCAGGCGCTGGCCCTTGGGTCTCTAGCCTTAGGCGGTAGCTGTATACCCTCATGGTGTGGGCGGTTGCCTTCAATCGGGACTTTTGCTGTTAGGAAACCCCTGGGGTTCCGGTCACATTCGGATTTGACTATTATCGGCGGCTCCAAGCCTGGTCGGGGTCCGATGGCCCTGCCTGTGTGTGCTGGCTTCACTTCGCTCCCCGGTCGGTACCGGCGGGCCGTCCCCCGACCCCGGTCCTACGGTTCCGCGTTGCTTCATCACTCCTGCAGACGGCCACCACCGTCTGCCAACCTTGCTGTCAGTGCCTGGGCCACAAACCCAGACACCCAAGTGTTCACTCCTCACACTTCAACCTCCTCAACTGATCTGTCACTTTTCCCGCCTCCAGGCCTGGGAACTCCTTGGTGGGTGGGGCCAACCGCTTGGCTCCGCCCCACCTGGTGTGGACATCAGACACTGGAGGGAGGCAACAAGGGTTTTGTGTTTGGCTGGTGTCCCTGTCTAATGGGGGTGGGGTGTTTGTGTGTTATCTGTGACGACCTGGTTAGGCCAGGGCACCACATTCCCCCTTGGTGAAATGCAGACCGTCCATGGGCTGCCCGTCCATCACCGTTTTGTTTTGTTTTTTCAAAACTGTAAAAATATAAATTAACATGTAAACATTTTGAACATAAGTATTTTTGTGAGGACACTTAAATGTTGCACATATAAACATTTTTAATACAAACGGACGGATGTCTTCCGCTCTCCCACCCAAGCAACCTAGCCCTGATGCTGCCCCTAAGAAGTGGGCAGCACCCCTTGACCCCAGTCCAGGTTCAGGCTGCCCGATCGGGAACGGGTACGGTAACTCGCACCCGGCTGTCTCTTCAGGGGACCCCACGTCCAGGAGGACCCCTGACCCCCGGAGGATGGTTCTGGTGGTGGCCAGGCCCCAGCCTGCTCTGCCTTGGGCCCTTCCTCCAATCTGCCTCTCCGGAGGCGGCTCCGATAGAAAATCAACCCTCAACTTATTTACAAGCCCACAAGTTCGTGGGTGGCCTGCCAGTTCTCGGCCATGTCCATGAGTAGTCTCTCATGCAGGTGGTAAACACTTAGAGTCCCTCCGGGGACAACTTGCCGGCAACGGCCGGAATTATCACATGGACAATCAGATGAAGATCACGGTTGATTAATGTCATTCAATCACATATTTACATACTTAACATATGACACCCCTAAATCGTAGTTTCCCTGTACCTAAGAGGGGGTTGGCCTAGGTTGGGGCGTGTGGACCTTCTGGGCCCAATGCTATCAGTGGAGGGCAAGGGGACAGAAGAGACAGTCAGCTCCTCTTCCCGTCTACTGTGTGGGGCCAGCAGAGACTCAGGGGAACTGGGTACAGGTGCAGCCCTGGGCACTGGTTCACTGGCTGTTACTTCTGTCTCCTTTTCCTCCACGGGTTGTGGGAACATTATTACCGGAATAAGCACCGCGCTGTTCTGTGTAGGCCAGTCCGCTGGGAAATCACCCATTACTGTGTGGATCACCTCTTTCTCTTTCTCCCCGGTTGGTCTTGGGGTTGGAACTTCAGCTGCCACCTTCAACGGCGATGGGTGGGTTGTATGACATACTGGGTCTTTTCCCACTGGTCATCAAGCTTATGAGTTCTTCTTTTTCGTTTCAGCACTACATCTCCAGGTTTAAAGGGGCCAGCTGGAGCCCGCTTGTTGACTTACTGTTCCTGCTGTTCCCGGCTCCGACCCAGGTTCCTCTCTACGTACTCCTGGACCTGTCGGTACTGCGCTCTCCGCTGAGTGTCCCATCCAGCAATCGAAGGGAGGGCTTCTGGAGCTTCCAAGTCCATTTCTAGGTCTACCGGCAACCGGCCTGGCCGAGCTCTCATCAAATACGCTGGTGTACATTTGGTAGAGCTAGAAGGGATGTTATTGTACATATCGACCAGGTCAGGCAGCTTTTCTGGCCACAGGTTCCACTCTTCTAGCGGTATCTTTTCACACATGCTATTAGTCTGGGCATGGTAAGGTGTGGTCCGAATCTTCTTACAGCCGTACAACTGGCAGAATTTTTTTAACACCTCCGCTTCAAAAGCCGGGCCCCGGTCGGTGAGCACCCTCTCCGGGTACCCGTGCGGTCGGCAGAAATAGGCCTGGAATGCTCTAGCGGCGGTACGGCCGGTCAGGTCCTTGACTGGGACAACCACCATGAATCTCGAATAGTGGTCTACAATGGTCAGGGCGTAGGTGTACCCACTTCGGCTAGGGGTGAGTTTAACGTGGTCGAGGGCGACCAACTCCAGAGGCTGATGAGTGATGATTGGGCGTAGAGGGGCCTTTTGGCTGGCCTCGTCCCTTCTTCTCAGTGCACAGGGACCACACTCTCGGCACCAGGCCTCCACAAACTCCCGCATCCCACTCCAATAGAACCGCTCTCTCAAGAGCATCTCCAGCTTTTTCCACCCAAAGTGCCCGGCACCGTCATGGTAAGCCTGTAGAACGGTGGGCACACTAGCCTGAGGGACCACCAGCTGACGAACCTTCTCGTGGGTTTTCGGGTTGATCAGTTCTCGATACAGTTTCCCTTGGTCCAGACGCAGCCGGGCTCGTTCTTTCCACAGCCGTTGGGCCTCAGGAGGAGCAGCAGGGTCCAGGTTAGTGGAACCTTGTTCAATCATGGGCTTGACCACTTGGACGGCAGGCACTTGGTCTTGGGCTTCTTGCCATCCTTGACTGGGCAGTGGGTCCAGGTTCGCCTGCTGCTGCTTGACATGCAACTGCTTGACTGGTGGCCGGTGAAATGCAGGCAGCTCGATTTCTTCGAGATCATCGCCTTCCGGCCCCTCATCCGATAGGTGGGGAATCCGGGATAGCGCGTCCCCGTTGGTGTTCTTGCGGCCGGCTCGGTACTTGATTGTGAAGTCATAATTAGACAGCCTGGCCACCCACCGCTGCTCCAACGCGCCCAGCTTGGCCGTGTCCAGATGGGTTAATGGATTATTGTCCGTATAGGTGGTGAATTTAGCGGCTGAGAGGTAATGGCGGAATCGCTCAGTGATGGCCCACACCAGGGCTAGGAACTCAAGCTTGAAAGAGCTGTAATTCTCAGGGTTCCTCTCCGTGGGCCGGAGTTTTCTGCTGGCATAGGCGATCACTTTTCTCCTTCCGTTCTGGATCTGGGACTGGACTGCTCCCAAGCCTACATTACTGGCATCGGTGTAGAGGATGAATGGGAGATTATAGTCGGGGTACGCCAGGATTTCTTCCCCTATCAAGGCCATCTTCAGCTGGCGGAAGGACTCTTCGTGCTTCGCTTCCCATGCCAACGGGGTTCCAGAGGGCCTGCCACCTTTGGTCTGTCCCACGAGGAGGTCTTGCATGGGGGCGGCCATCTTCGTATACCCCTTAATGAAGCGACGATAGTAGCCCACCAGGCCAAGGAACTGTCTCACCTCTCTCACCGTGGTCAGTCTCGGCCAGTCCTGAATGGCAGTGATCTTCTCAGGATCCGGGGCGACGCCTTCCGCACCCACCACGTGTCCAAGGTACTGCACCCTGGGTTTCAGTAGGTGGCACTTAGAGGGCTTCAATTTCATCCCATATTTGGCTAGGGACGCGAATACTTCAGCCAGATGTTCCAGATGGGCCTCGTACGTCTGGGAGTACATGATCACATCGTCCAGGTACAGTAGGACCGTTTTGAAGTTGAGATGTCCCAGGCAGCACTCCATGAGCCGTTGGAAGGTTCCAAGGGCATTGCACAGCCCGAACAGCATGCTGTTAAACTCGCAGAGTCCCATGGGGGTGGCGAATGCGGTCTTCTCACGGTCCTCTGGCGCGACCGCTACCTGCCAGTACCCGCTAGTGAGGTCAAGGGTAGAGAAGAAGTTAGCAGTTCTCAATACAGCTAGCGACTCTTCGATACGGGGAAGAGGATAGGCATCTTTGTGCGTGATCTGGTTGATCTTCCGGTAATCCACACACATTCTCATGGTGCCGTCCTTCTTCTTTACCAGCACCAATGGGGCTGCCTAGGTACTACAACTATCCCAAATGACCCCCGCCTCCTTCATGTTCCTCAACATGTCTTTAGCTCATTGATAGTGTGCTGGCGGAATGGGCCTATACCTCTCTTTGATGGGTGGGTGTAGGCCTGTAGGGATATGGTGTTGAATCCCCTTAATCCTCCCGAAATCTAATCGGTGCTTGCTGAAAACCTGCTCATACTCTTGCACTACCCTGTATACCCCCTGTTTGTGATGCGTGGGTGTGGTTTTAGTACCTACGTGTAGTTCCTGGTACCACTCCTCTAACTGCGCAAAGGGTGTATGGTTACTGGCAGGGAATGTCGAGGTAGGAGGGGCAGCTTCGTGAATGGTGTGAGGGTCTAAGGTGAGCAACTTGGCGAGGGTAGCATAACGGAGAGCCTGACTTCCTCCTCTCCACAATTCAGCACTCTTACAGGCACTCTCCCCTTTTTAACGTCAACCACCCCTCTGGCCGCCATCACCGTGGGCCAGTGCTCAGAAGGCGTGGGTTCCACCATCGCCGGGTAGTCACGCCCCGGCGGGCCTACTGCTGCCCTGCACCAGATCATCATTTCACTTCGGGGTGGCACTACCAAGGGGACCACATCCATCACCCTCACTCCACCAATCTCTCCGCCAGTCGAGCTCACTTGCTGCCGATACAGAAGGGCCCGGATCTCACGCTGTACAGCCCTCTGCCGGCCTCCTCCTGCTGTGGCGGCCAACTGCTGCAACAGATTCAGCACCTCACTCATACAATGCTCCATCACGTTGGTCCCCAAGATTACTTTCGGGGTGTGATCACTGGGTTCATTCATTACCACAATCATCCCTTGATTCTTTAACTCCGCACGTCCCACAGTCAGGGTCACTTGCTTGTAGCCCACCTGGGTTAGCGGCAGTCCATTGGCTGCGATCAGGGTCAGGCTATCATCAGAGGGGGAAAGTTCGTCAGTGCCCCAATACTGCTAGTACAGTGTATATGGTATAGTGGTTACCTGTGATCCTGTGTCCAAGAGGGCCATGAGCGGGACGCCGTCCACTGCCAGGGGGATGATGGGGCGAGCTCCGACATACAGGTCTCGCCAATCAGGGGGGCCATTGGTGTCTACTCCTGAGGATTGGCCCTTGGCCCCAGGGGTTGCTTGTTTAACGGGCACCGCCTAGAGTAGTGGCCAGGCTTGCTGCACCTGTAACAGATAGGAGGCCCATACCATGAGTCATTGGTCCTTCTCCGCTGCATCCAGGGGACGTCCTCCGGGCTGTCGGCGAGCTGGATCCCTCCTGGGGGCTTGACTCTCGTCGGAAGCTGGAGTGCGGCGAGGATCTTGACTAGGTTTCCGTCCATGCGGCGGACCTGGGCTGCTAGTTCCTCCATCATCCCGATGGGTGCTGCAGGAGCCGGTAGAGCCGGGGGTGGAGGCGCCACCGTGATAGGAGCGGTCTCAGCTGGCCACGGGGCCGCCTCAGTAGCGTCTGGCGCTGTGGCCTGCAGGGCCTTGGTGGCCCGCTCTTTCAGTACTGCAAAGTCCAGATTGGGGTGTTCCAAGGCCCACAGCCGCAGCTGCTTGCGGTCTTCCACGGACCCCAGCCCCTGCAGAAATTGCTCTACTAGCATCTTATTACTGTCCGCATCATTGATAGTGTCCACCCGCTTCAGCGTACGGAGGGCCGTTTGCAGGCACAGGTCATAGTCTCTTACATTGTCCGCAGGCCGTTGTCAGCACTGATAAAACTGCATCCTCAGCTCCGCTTCGGTGCGGATCTCAAAAGCGATTTGTAGTTTTTCGAAAATGGTAGTCACCGAGGCCCGATCCGCGTCGGTCCAGGTCTCCGCCTCCTGCTCAGCCGCGCTGGTTAGCTGCCCTAGCACTACCGCTGCCCGTTGTCTATCAGCCAAGGGATATAAATCGAGGACCGGGCTAATCTTTTTCCGGAACACCTCCAGAGCATCAGGCTTCCCATCGTACTGCGGTAGCCAGGTAGCCCGGGCACATAGGACAGGGAGAACTGCATCACCTGGGTGACCACTGGGCCCGCGGCCCCCCCCGCTCCTGCGACCAGAGCAGGGACTATCCCGTTTCCAACTACAGGTACGGCGGGAGCTGCAACCGCCACTCCTCCAACAGCTCCGTCGGGCGCAGACATCTTTTTCCCGTCCCCCCTTGGTTCTCTTCAGCACTTCCGTTTGTTGGGGGCGGGGCTTCACTTTCGCACCTTCCCTGCTCGGAGAAGACGCTCGAGCGGGAGATTTTCGCGCCAAGATGGCGGCGCTTCAAAATTTTCGGCCGACACCGCCAGCGGAGATCACAAGGCACACTTCTACTGTTAAGTAGATGGGTTCAATCCTGTTCGTGACGCCAAGTTGTCGCGGACGGGGAGGACGCCGCCGCTGCGGCGCTCTCGCTAATGCTCGGGTCCGGCGCTGCTGCGGCTGCTCGGTGGCTCGAGCGGTGGGCTGGATCCCGGGACTCGAGCGGCGCTTGGGGGATTTAGTCCGTGATGCCACCCACGGGTCGTGGTGAAGATGGGCACCACCGCTGCTGGTTGATGGGGATCCTGGGAGCGATGGTAGGGAGCAGCTGGGATGTTGTTTTCCCCCTCCGTGGGTAGGGGTCGGTGGTCCCGGGGCCCGATAATGTGACGGGGAGGCAGGGTTGGTGGGGTGCAGGGTTGCAGGGGCAGCGCGGCGCGGTGCCAGATGGCACGAGTGTACTCACTCAGTAAGAGATGCACAAAGTCCTCGGTAAACCAAGCGGCTGGAAGGACGGGTCCCGCAGCCGGCTGCAGTGTCTCTCCCCGGACAGGTGATGGTGGCTGTCTTTCCCTGCACCTTGATGTTCTCGTTTGACTACTTTGACAACGTTAGTCCGCTCCCCGGTGTATGGGTACCGGAGGAGCCTGTTTACCCGCAGGCGCTGACCCTTGGGTCTCTAGCCTTAGGCGGTAGCTGTATACCCTCATGGTGTGGGCGGTTGCCTTCAATCGGGACTTTTGCTGTTAGGAAACCCCTGGGGTTCTGGTCACATTCGGATTTGACTATTGTCGGCGGCTCCAAGCCTGGTCGGGGTCCGACGGCCCTGCCTGGGTGTGCTGGCTTCACTTCGCTCCCCGGTCGGTACCGGCGGGCCGTCGCCAGACCCTGGTCCTACGGTTCCGCGTTGCTTCACCACTCCTGAAGATGGCCACCACCATCTGCCAACCTTGCTGGCAGTGCCTGGGCCACAAACCCAGACACCCAAGTGTTCACTCCTCACACTTCAACCTCCTCAACTGATCTGTCACTTTTCCCGCCTCCAGGCCTCTGAACTCCTCAGTGGGTGGGGCCAACTGCTTGGCTCCGCCCCACCTGGTGTGGACATCAGACACTGGAGGGAGGCAACAAGGGTTTTGTGTTTGGCTGGTGTCACTGTCTAATGGGGGTGGGGTGTTTGTGTGTTATCTGTGACGACCTGGCTAGGCCAAGGCACCACAGAGGCAACAAGGGTTTTTGTTTGATGGGTGTTCCCTACCAGGGGAGGGTGTGTGTGTGTGTGTGTGTGTGTGATGTTATTGTGGCACCCTGGACAAGCCAGGGGCCACAGAGAACAACACCCACACACCCCACACTCCCGGTCAGGCACACCAAAGTCAGACACAAACCCTTGTTGCCTTCCTCCAGGGGCTGATGTCCACAGCAGGTGGTGGGCCAGTCGGTTGGCCACGCCCACCAAGGAGTTCACAGTCCTGGAGGCGGGAAAAGTAAGGCAGATAGAGTTTGGAGTAGAAGAGAGAGGAGTGAAGTGGCAGGAGAGAAGCCTGAAGTTGGTCTGGGTGTGTGGCCTGGATGGATCAGCAAGGTTGGCAAACGGTGGTGACCGTCTGCAGGAGTGGCCTATCGGAGTCTACCGTAAGGACCGTGCATGGGCAGTGGCCCGGCGGTACCAGACCGGTACGCAAAGAGAAGTCAGCACCATCTGGCAGGGGCTTACGGACCCCGGCAAGGCTAGGAGTCGCCGTGAATTTGCCAAATTTGTTAGCGAAGGGAACCTCCTGGGTTTCCCAACAGCCAAGTCCCGACAGAAGGCAACAGTCCAACCAAGAGAGGGAAACACAGCCACCGCCAAGGCTACCGTTCCCAGGGCCAGAGCCTGCGGGCAAAAGGGGCTCCTCCAGCCCATATCCAAGCTGGGGAGCGGGTTACCGGTGGGAACCCATTGGAACCGTTTACAGTACACAGGTGCAGGGAAAGGCAGTCACCATCAACCTGCCGGGAGAAACAACACCGCAGCCGTCTGTGGGACCCGTCCATCCAGCCGTGTGTTTTACCGAGAACTGTGTCCTCATCATTGGCTGAGTGAGTACCACCGTGCCGTGCGGCACAGCGCTGCCCCCGCGACCCTGCACCTCACCAGGCCCCGTAACCCGCCTGCCATCCATCCCTACCCCATCACCGGGCCCCGGGACAACCAACCCCCTACCCACGGAGGGGAGAACTTACAAAACAGCTGCTCCCTGTCACCGCTCCCGGGATCCCCGTCTAGAGCAGCGGTGGTGTCACCAATATCACCACAACCGTGGGTGGCGTCACGGACAATCACCAAATCCCCCACCATCCAATCAATCTCCCTTTTCACTCACGGGTGAGGAACGCCGCTCGAGTCCCCGGGATCCGGCCCACCGCTCGAGCCACCACCGAGCAGCGACAGCCGCAGCAGCAGCAGCGGCCGGACCCGAGCAGTGGGAGAGCGCGGCGTCCCCTCCTCCGCCCGCGACATTGTTCTGTGACCCCTGGGGTCCAGGGCGTCGCAGCACCTTCATAGAATGCAGCCCAGGAGCTTCAGAAGGGGATTCTTTTAATTTAATAGGTAAAAATCTGGTGACAGGTTCCCTTTAATACTTTATGCAAGCAATTACACAAATGGAGGTTTATGTGGGGTCCATCATATTGTGTGGGGAGCTGTGTAGGGTCCATTATACTGTTTGGAAGGATATGTGGCATCAATTATACTGTTTGGAAGGTTATGTGGGGGTCATTATACTGTTTTCAGGGCTATATGGGGGGCATTATATAGTTTGCAGGACTACATAGGAGCCATTACACTGTTTAGAGGGTTATGTGGAGACCATTATACTGTTTGGAGCGCTATGTGGGAGCCATTGTACTGTTTTCAGGGCTACATAGGGGCCATTATATTGTTTCATTAACCAAAAAAGACTATTTTACCTAAAAAATCATTTTTATTCACATATATGCCACAAACAAAGTACACATATTAAAAAAGTGATGAGAAGAAAGGTGGGAATCAATATACCCTACTCCTCACCCTACCTGTCATACAGGGGTCGACGTCCTAAGGTTTACTGACGCCCCTGTTTCTCGTCGGCTGGAGTCCTATATTAGTCCTCCACTTACACTAGGAGAATACCGTGTGCCCTATTTTAAAGTGGATAAGGTGAAACACCCAAAGTCAGACCCATATAGACAGTATGTGACATTAGTTTATTCAAGATAATACATTTCTGTCAATAGATGTCATAAATTATCTATGGGGGAATTTTGACTCAGTCGACTATCAGTCAAGAATTTTTATAGACCATAAAAACTGCTGTTGTATATGTCCAGGATGCACCCTACGCGTTTCGCCCTCTTATCAAGTCAATAGGGCTCATCAGGGGTATAGAACATAGATCCTTGACAATTATATCACAGCTTCAACCGGTAACAATGAGTTGTACCAGAACAATTTTATACTGTTAGTAATTTCTCCTTCAAGGGTTTAGACCAGGATAATGCATCTGTTAGAGAAGACCAGGATTATAAACATATCCCTCAACAAATCTGGGATCTATCCCGAGGTTCAAGCACACCCATATGTGCACGTGCTGGTCTGGTCTGAATAAAGATAGATGTCAGCACATTAGAGGATTCATCCCGCAATACAGGCTCATTCACCAATGTGATGGTACAAATGTCCACAGGAAACGAGTCTCCCATCAAATAAATCCGGATCCTGGTATAAGCACAGCACCTCTGTTAATGCCTGGGTAGCGATGTGTATCCAGTACGGGTGTGTAGCAACGTACGTACAACATTATTAATACGTACACGTACAACAATCATACAATGGTATACGTACAACAATCATTAACAGTACAAAACAGACTGGTATAGGAGGAGAGAGGACCCTGCTTTGAGGGCCAGTGGGGGCCATTATACCTTATGCAAGAAATTATACAATATGGAGGTTTGTGTGGGGTCCATCATACTGTGTGGAGAGCTATTATACTGTTTAGAGGTAGTGATGGGCGAACCAGAACTGTAGTGTTTGTGCACACGATCATCAACACGAGGTTTCCTGGGACGCTCATGTTACAGTTCGGGTCCAGTTCAGGTCCAGGGGCTGTAAAAAAAAAAACACATTCACATTATTAAAAAACATTATGATTATACTTACAGGTTCCGCCACGCGTCCTTCCGACTCTGTATCCTGGCCGCTTCAGCTTCCGTGTCCGATCATTGCTGTACCCCCGGGTAACCACCACTGACTAAAAGATCTTCCACGACATCATAGCCATGTGACTAGTCTGGTGTGAATGCTGTACAGACATTGGCTTATAGACTGGTCACATGGCTATGATGTCATGGAAGGTCTTGTTAACTTACGGGGGTATTCATTGCACTGCTCATCACAGTCTCGCCAGTCTTCGGCTATGTTCAGCCGTGTTCGCAGTGACGTCAGTGTTCACCCGAGTCCAAGGCTCATGGACTCGATTGAACTTTGACTATCACTGTGCGAGTCTCGCATCGCATCACCCTGAGAGGCGCACACTCTTCCGACAGGAGCGGGCTGAGGCACTCCTGTCAGGAGAGTGTCAAGCCGTGTGGGGTGATGCAATGAGAGATTCGCACGAGTCATGCACAAGTGGAATCATACCCTCAGTGTCAGCCTGCTTCTCTCTCTGTAGAGATGCTCGTCTATACAGAGCAATGAAGCAGAGCTGACAATGGTCTCCATGCTTCTCGCTCTGTAGAGACACTTGTCTGTACAGAGTGATGAAGCAGAGCTGACATTGCTCTGTCTGTTTCTCGCGGTGTAGACACACTTGTCTATACAGAGCGATGCAGCAGAGCTGACATTGCTCTACCTGTGGACTACGTCGGGCTAAGCATTTTTTTATAATAAAGATGGAGTCTCTAAATATTTATTTCTAATAAAAAAATGTCATGTGTTGTTTTTTTTTTTACTGTTTACTAGAAATTCATGGTGGCCATGTCTAATTTGATAGGACACCATTAATTTTGGGCTTATACCATGTGCAGAATTATTAGGCAAGTTCTATTTTAAAGGATTTGTTTTATTATTCATCAACAACTATGTTCTCAATCAATCCAAAAGACTCATAAATATCAAAGCTTAATATTTTTGGAAGTTAGAGTGGGTTTATTTTTAGATTTGGCTATCTTAGGAGGATATCTGTTTGTGTAGGTAACTATTACTGTGCAGAATTATTAGGCAACTTAATAAAAAACAAATATATTCCCATCTCACTTGCTTATTTTCACCAGGTAAACCAATATAACTGCACCAAATTTAGAAATAAACATTTCTGACATGGAAAAACAAAAGCCCAAAAAAAATAGTGACCAATATAGCCACCTTTCTTTATGATGACACTCAACAGCCTACCATCCATAGATTCTGTCAGTTGCTTGATCTGTTTACGATCAACATTGCATGCAGCAGCCGCCACAGCCTCCCAGGCACTATTCTGAGAGGTGTACTGTTTTCTCTCCCTGTAGATCTCACATTTTATGAGGGACCACAGGTTATCTATGGGGTTTAGATCAGGTGAACAAGAGGGCCATGTCATTATTTTTTTATCTTTTAGACCTTTAC
This sequence comes from Anomaloglossus baeobatrachus, assembly GCF_048569485.1. NCBI lineage: Eukaryota > Metazoa > Chordata > Amphibia > Anura > Aromobatidae > Anomaloglossus > Anomaloglossus baeobatrachus. Next base: position 672,281,814 of record NC_134354.1, read on the forward strand.
TGGCCAGCCACGCTGTGGAGTAGTTGGATGCATGTGATGGAGCATTGTCCTGCATTAAAATCATGTTTTTCTTGAACGATACTGACTTCTTCCTGTACCACTGCTTGAAGACATTGTCTTCCAGAAACTGGCAGTAGGTCTGGGAGTTGAGCTTCACTCCATCCTCAACACAAAAAGGTCCCACAAGTTCATCTTTGATAATACCAGCCTATACCAGTACCCCACCTCCACCTTGCTGGCGTCTGAGTCGGCGTGGATCTCTCTGCCCTTTACTGATCCAGCCTCTGGCCCATCTATCTGGCCCATCAAGAGTCACTCTCATTTCATCAGTCTATAAAATCTTTGAAAAATCAGTCTTAAGATATTTCTTGGCCCGGTCTTGATGTTTTATCTTTTGTTTCTTGTTCAAAGGTGGTCATTTTTTAGCCTTCCTTACCTTGGCCATGTCCCTGAGTATGGCACGCTTTGTGCTTTTTGATACTCCAGTAACGCTGCAGCTCTGAAATATAGCCAAACTGGTGGCAAATGGCATCTTGGCAGTTTCATGCTTGATTTTCCTCAATTCAGGGGCAGTTATTTTGCGCCTTTTTTGCCCAACACGCTTCTTGCGACTGTGTTGGCTATTTGCCAAGAAACGCTTGATTGTTCGGTGATCACGCTTCAAAAGTTTGTCAATTTCAAGACTTTTTGGACAATTTTGGACTTTTCAGAGCCCGTCAAATCTCTCTTCTGACCCATTTTGCCAAAGGAAAGGAAGTTGCCTAATAATTACGCACATCTATAGAGTGTTGATGTCATTACACAACACCCCTTCACATTACAGAGATGCACATCACCCGATTTACTTAATTGGTGGTTGGCTCACAAGCCTATACAGCTTGGAGTAGGACAACATGTATAAAAAGTATCATGTGATCAAAATACTCATTTGACTAATAATTCTGCACACAGTGTAGTACCAGCTGAGAATACAAAGCTGGTATTAACCCTTTTATTACCCAGCGTGCTACCACCATCAGGGCCGCTGAAAAAGCAGGCTAAAGCGCCTGGAAATGGTGCTAATAAACAATGCACCATTTCCAAGGGTAGCTGTGGGCTGCGGTGTTTAAAGTGGGGGCCCAGAATGCTTGGGCTTTATCACACTGAGAATCACAGCCTCCAGCTGCCTGGCTTTACCTGACTGGTGATCAAAATACGGCGGTAGCTCACACATTTTTTTTATATTTTTTTAAATAATTAAAAAAAAAATAATGGGCTTTCCTGTAGTTTGATTGCCAGCCAAGGTAAAGCCAGGCAGATGGGGGTGGCAGTCTGTAGCCATCCACTTTCTCTGAGCTTAGAATCAAAAACACTGCAGAGTGCTACATAATTTTTTAAATGTATTTATTTTTACACTACTATATGTGTGAAGGACCTAACAGACAATCACAGATGCTGTCACGCAGAATAGGTGTCTGTGATTGGCTGTTAGAGTAACCTGGAATCTGCCCATACATTCTAGATACTAGAATATATCAGCTGATTTCAGATTACTCCAGCATCCAATCACAGACGCCCACTTTGTGACAGAATCTGTGATTGTCTGTTATGTTAACAATAAAATAAAACAACAACAAAGAGAAAAAATATTTTATTAGAAATAAAATAGAAGACATTTAAAACTCCACTGGTCATATCGCTATGATGTCATGGAAGGTCCTGTATGCCAGTGGTGGTTACCAGGGGGCACAGCAATGATCGGACCCGGAAGCAGAAGCGGCCGGGAGACAGACTCTGCAGGACACGTCGTGGGACCTGTAAGTATAATGACAATGTTTCTTATTAACTATATTCTTTATTTTACACCCCCCCGCCTCATCCCATAACTGTAAAGGTCAAGTTCGGTGTTTGGATGCAAGTTCGCGTTATCTCAGAACCCAAACTCAAACTTTACAAATTGTTCGGGCGAGGCTCCCAAACACGAACATTAGGAGGTTCACCCATCACTATTTAGAGGGCAATGTGGGGGCTAATATAATGTTTAGAGGGCTAGTGGAAGCCATTATACTGTGTGGATAGTTGTGCTGGGGTCATTATATTGGGTCATCATAATGTTTGTGTGTAGGGTACTGCTTTTGGGTGACACTTTTGTTGGCATCATACTTTATGGGGGCAATGAAAGGGAAATCTAGGGGCTTCAGTAGGAGGAAAACTTCTGTGACCTTGTCGGTTATTTTTATTTTTTATTTTTTTAGGTGGGGGGGCCCAATTAGAATTTCTGCTATGGAACCCCATGATAGCTATGTACGCCCCTGTCCCTGCTTTTATAACACTGGAAAGGGGGATATAAGTTAAATGTGTTTTTTTTTTGTTTGTCATGCTTATACATCACAAATAGAGGATGTAAAAACTATGTGAGTAACTAAATGAAAAAAACTGTCATGTTTTTCGACACAGGAAAACTACGTTTGATCATGCCTGGTTATTAAAAGCAAAAATTAGTGTACCAGGGGGTGGCGTACCAGGGGGAGCTTCGATGAACCATCAGACTTATACAGGGATGGGGGACCAAAATGATTCTTTGTCCAAGGTTAAGGAAAACCCAGCACCTGGCAGAACAGATAGGTCCTATTAGAGTCAATAGAGATCCTTCAGTTTCCTTTTGCATCCTTTATGTAAAGGCTCTGTAGTCCATCCAACTTCATTTTCCTGCTTGTAAGGCTCTCTTCACACGTCAGTGATTTCAGTACGTATGATGCCGTTTTTATACATACTGGAATCACGAACATAGGCAGATTCATTAAAATCAATGGGTCTGCACACACATTAGTGATTTCTCACAAACAATAAGTCCGTGTGGCGCACACGCATGTCATTGTGTTCCGCATGGAGTCAAATCTCTTTTTCTCCAGCAGCACTGATGTCACATGGACCAAACAGTGGTGTGATCAGTGTGACTTGTACCGGAGTAAACACGTGTCTTTGAAATAAAATTATTTTCCATACTCCCCTTCTCCAGTGCTACTGTCTTTGGCGCTACTGTCTCTGGATTCAGGGCCTGCTTATTATGCTCATGCATATTCACTGCACCGCGGACCCAGAAGCAAGTATGACTGCAGTGCCGGAGACAGCAGCACCAGGGACAGTAATGCCGGGAACAGGTGAGTAAAAAATTCCTGCTCTCCGTGTGCTATCCGTGATAGCACACGGAGAACACGTGTCAAAATCACGGAGGGCCATACGCACCTTCAACATGGCCGTGAAAAACGTATGTGTTTCACTGACGTGTGAAAGAGGCTTAAAATTGAAGTAATAAACGCAGATGTCAACAGATTTTCATCAGATTTATTTAAGGGTTGAAAAAAAAGAAGGTACAGTAGCAAAAATATAAATGCTTGTGTACCCAGCTGATATGATCCGGAACCATGGAAGACCACCATAACTCATTGGTAAAAAGTGACAAGAGCATTGGCAACTAATCTGGCTGCCATCCCCTTACTAACCATCAACACTAGAAGTAGCCGAGGGGTGAACTAACATCCTGTGCACCGCGAAGCCAGCCGGAGAACTAGCTATCCTAAAGGAAGGAAAGATGAATAACTCTCTGCCTCAGAAAATAGACAAAGAATAGCAAGCCCCCCACATTCAAAGACTGCGGTGATATAGGAAAACACAATACACAGATAGATGATAGGATTAGCAAAAGGTGAGGCCCCCACTGACTAAAATAGGGAAGGACAGGAAAGGGACTAATGGTGGCAAGAGAAAAACCCTGCAAAATTCCAAATTCCTGATAGTACAAAAAGGCCCTCAGATCGCACGATCTGCACTCCGTCCTATACCAGGCACTCTTGTCATACCAATGGAAAGAAAACAAGAATCATTACAAATTCAAAAAGCCACAAATACATGGACTTATAGGAGGTATTCTCCAAACAAAACTGCAGGGAGTTTCCCAGCTAAGCAACTGAGAGGGAAAATCCCTGCATGCAAATAAACTGAAAACAACCACAGCAAATGACAAACTCAGATAAGAGTAAAAGAACAAACAACAAATAAAAAGCAAAGCACGTATCTGGGGTAGATGTGGTGTGGAGCAGAATGAAGCAGGCTGGTGAACAAAGAACAACTGACATCCGGCATAGGCTGCTATCAGACCAGGATTTAAATAAGCAGAGAGTTAGCAATGGAAACGCCCATTGCTCAACACACCTGGTCTATGTCCAAACTATTCCTGACCACAAGAGGGAGCCTCCCAGCAGCCAAAGCATAACTGACATTCACAACAGTACCCCCCCTTGAGGAGGGGTCACTGAACCCTCACCAACGCCACCGGGTCGGGTAGCTCGGGATGAGCATGATGGAAGGCGCAAACCAACCTGTCCTCATGAATGTCAGAAGCCACAACCTAAGAGTTATCCTCCTGCCCATAACCCTTCCATTTCACAAGGTACTGAAGCTGACGCCTACTGCGATGGGAATCCAGAATTTTTTCAACCTCATACTCCAGTTTCCCTTGTACCAAAACAGGGTCAGGAGGCGCTGCTGCAGGAACTGTTGGCTCCACATGTTTCTTCAACAAGGACTTATGGAAGACATTGTGAATCTTAAATGACACAGGCAGAGTCAAACGGAAAGATACAGGGTTGATAAACTCCGAAATCTTATAAGGTCCAATAAATCTGGGCTTAAATTTAGGAGATGGAACTCTAATAGGAATATTTTTAGAGGACAACCACACGATATCCCCCACTTTAAACCGGGGACCAACAGTCCGACGCCGGTTGGCAAACTTCTGGGCAGTTTCTTGGGACTGAAACAATTTATCCGCTACCTGCCCCCAAATCTGCTGCATTCTGTTTACCACCAAATCCATCCCTGGACAGTCAGACGCCTCTAGCTGCCCCGAGAGGAACCTGGGGTGATACCCAAAATTGCAGAAAAAGGGGGACACCAATGTGGTAGAGATAGCTCTATTGTTAAGGGCAAATTCAGCCACAGGCAAAAACTAAACCCAGTCATCCTGATCCGCAGAAACAAAACACCGTAAATAGGTCTCCAGGGTCTGGTTAGCCCTTTCAGTCTGACCGTTGGTCTGAGGATGAAATGCCGAGGAGAAAGACAGCTGAACACCCAATTTGGAGCAAAAAATCCTCCAAAACCTGGATACAAACTGCACCCCTCTGTCAGAAACAATGTTTTCGGGAATACCATGCAAACGAACAACATATTGGAAAAACAAAGGCACTAACTCTGATGAAGACGGCAACTTAGATAGATTCTCCAAGATGGTCCACTTGGTTCCCCTATCACAGATCACCCAAATCACAGTCATTTTCTGAGAGACGGGAAGCTCTGAAATAAAATCCATAGAGATGTGCGTCCAAGGTTTCTTAGGTACCGGCAAAGGCAATAATAGCCCACTAGAACGTGAAAAACAGGGCTTGGACCTAGAACAAACTCCACATGACTGCACAAAACGACGGACATCCCGGGACAGGGAAGGCCACCAAAAAGAGCGTCTCACAAGATCCCGAGTACCAAAAATGCCAGGATGACCCGCCAAAACAGAGCAATGAACCTCAGAGTCAACTCGGTCTCTCCATTGGTCCGGGACAAACAGTTTCCCTGTAGGACATCTCTCAGGTTTATCCCCCTGAAATTCCACCAGTGCCAACCGCAGATCAGGCGAAATGGCCGAGAAAACTATACCATCATTCAAGATAGTAGACAGCTCGACAACCTCCAAAGAGTCAGCGCAGAAACTCCTGGAAAGGGCATCGGCCTTAACATTCTTGGTGCGTGGCAAAAAAGAGACCACAAAATTAAACCGGGTAAAAAACAAAGCCCACCTGGCCTGCCGAGGATTCAACCTCTTGGCCGATTCCAGATAGGTAAGATTCTTGTGGTCCGTAAGCACCACAACTTGATGTTTAGCCCTCTCCAACCAATGCCTCCACTCTTCAAATGCCCACTTCATAGCCAATAATTCCCGATTCCCCACATCATAATTCCATTCAGAAGGAGCAAACTTCCGAGAGTAAAAGGCACAGGGCTTAAGTTTACCTGAAGTAGCATCTCGTTGAGACAGAACAGCTCCTGCTCCAATCTCTGAGGCATCGATCTCAACTTGAAATGGGCGAGACACATCAGGTTGCTGCAGGACTGGGGAAGAAGTGAATCGCCTCTTAAGCTCCTGGAAGGCCACCATAACTCATTGGGAAAAGGTGACAAGAGCATTGGCAACTAATCTGGCCGCCATCCCCTTACTAACCATCAACACTAGAAGTAGCCGAGGGGTAAACTAACATCCTGTGCACCGCGAACCCAGCCGGAGAACTAGCTATCCTAAAGGAAGGAAAGATGAATAACTCTCTGCCTCAGAAAATAGACAAAGAATAGCAAGCCCCCCACATTCAAAGACTGCGGTGATATAGGAAAACACAATACACAGATAGATGATAGGATTAGCAAAAGGTGAGGCCCCCACTGACTAAAATAGGAAAGGACAGGAAAGGGGCTGATGGTGGCAAGAGAAAAACCCTGCAAAATTCCAAATTCCTGATAGTACAAAAAGGCCCTCAGATCGCACGATCTGCACTCTGTTCTATACCAGGCGCTCTTGTCATACCAATGAACAGAAAACAAGAATCATTACAAATTCAAAAAGCCACAAACACATGGACTTAAAGGAGCTATACTCCAAACAAAACTGCAGGGAGTTTCCCAGCTAAGCAACTGAGAGGGAAAATCGCTGCATGTAAATAAACTGAACACAACCACAGCAAATGACAAACTCAGATAAGAGTAAAAGAACCAAACAACAAATAAAGAGCAAAGCACTTATCTGGCGTAGATGTGGTGTGGAGCAGAATGAAGCAGGCTGGTGAACAAAGAACAACTGACATCCGGCATAGCCTGCTATCAGACCAGGATTTAAATAAGCAGAGAGTTAGCAATGGAAACGCCTATTGCTCAACACACCTGGTCTATGTCCAAACCATTCCTGGCCACAAGAGGGAGCCTCCTAGCAGCCAAAGCATAACTGACATTTACAACACCCAGCATTCACTAGTATCCAACTGATGGGCGTAGACTTCCCTTTATTATTGCAGTCAGGGACCACTCTTGTCTCCCCACCCTATCAACCAGAGCGGACCATTTACCAGGTTTTCGAGTGGAGCAAGGGAAAAGCCTGTTCCATGTCCAAACAAACAACATGGGTCATTCCACAGGGTCCATGGCTGAGTTGGGGTTTTCTACTTAATTTTTCTTTTATCAAATGTGTTTGGGACATGATATTGTGATATGTACTACAGCTTCTCCTCCTGCACTACAGAGCTAAGAATAAAGAGATATTTCCAATATTTAAAGCTAAAACTAAAATTTAATAACAATAAAAAAAAGACCTCTATCCTCCTGTACCTGTCTGTGTCTTGTATTGTTTATGATTATTGTACTTGCCCTATTATGTATACCCCTTTCACATGTAAAGCACCATGGAATTGATGGCGCTATAATAATAAATAATAATAAAAAGACTGCTGGAACGCCATTGTAAACGTGAACATGGTGCTAGCCAAAATATACACAATCTATATAAAGTGAAAGCTGCACACCAAATTCAGAGAAATATGAACAAGCATACCTGCTTTATAATACATAAGGAATGAAAAATACAATTAGCCATATGAAAAATTTAAATGTGACATTGCATAACTGCTAAGGATTATTTGAAAAAAGGAGATATTTAGCTAATGTATTGATCAATTCATTACCGCCCCATAACCACTTCACGGTAATCTCTTATTTATGGGGTCCTTAACCAAATGTTACCTCTATATGCGGTTAAAACCTGCTTGTGTGTATGGGTCCCTAACCAAACGTTACCTCTATTTCTCTGAATTTGGTGTGCAGCTTTCACTTCATTTAGATTGTGTATATTTTGACTAGCACCCTGTTCACATTTACAATGGTGTTCCAGCAGTCTTTTTGATTGTTATGCAGTTTTTTCTGTCTGAGAACCCAGTCCCGCCCTTTAGCCATGTTTATTCAATTTCCTTTATTGCCATGTTCCTCGCTTCCTATACACAAGCAGGTTTCAACCGCACATAGAGGTAACATTTGGTTAGATACCCATACACACAAGCAGGTTTTAACCGCATATAGAGGTAACATTTGGTTAGGGACCCCATAAATTACAGATTACCGTGAAGTGGTTATGGGGCAGTAATGAATTGATCAATACATTAGCTAAATATCTCTTTTTTTTCAAATAATCCTCAGCAGTTATGCAATGTCACATTTAAATTTTTCATATGGCTAGTTGTATTTTTTATTCCTTATGTATTATAAAGCAGTTATGCTTGTTCATATTTCTCTGAATTTGGTGTGCAGCTTTCACTTCATATAAAAACTAAAATTTAAAGCACAAAGTCACCCCCAAGGATCCTGAGAACGGCATTCTGAATTCTCCATTCATTCTCTTTGTGACAAAGCCTGGTACAGAACTCCGTCATGTTATCTCTGGCTGTGGGATAAATAATGATAAGAGTGGTGGCAAGCATGTATGGGTACCGCTCTATTCTAACAGAGGATTTCAGGTCTGTGTTCTGAGCACTGACAGACAGAGGGTCCCTGTGCAAGAACACAATATAGGCTCTTTGCAGCCAAAAACCTCATCAAAATGCACAATTCCACCTGCTTTGGTGGTGGTAATGGGCCCACTTACCTCTTGGACCCCTGTGCGGCTGCATAGGTTGAACCAATGATATGCCCGCCCCTGATTTTGAGGATCTGCAGCAGTTAGACCACCACTAATCGGAAAGTTATCCTTTTTAAGGGTGGGATATGTCTATTGAAGTTTATTGAGAAATCCTAGAATGCGGATGCATCTATATTCTATTAGTACTGTATCAATATTTGCATTTACTGCCATTGTTTTGTATTGGGCAGAATTGTCTTCTATTACCTGCAACATTTTGGAGCCTATTTTCATTTCAACAACCATTTAAAGTGTTCAGCGTCCTTCATCTGATGCACCATCTTCCTCAATCACACAATAAATGAAAATGTTACGTATTTATTCTGGATATCACTAGAAATTATTGCCTTCTACATGAAAATCTTCAATCAAACATTTTAATTCTCCATTGTTTATGCTAGATGGGTAGCTAAATTCATTTCTAAATGTACAGTATATGGTATATAACACAATATACACATAAAAGACAGAACAATATGGCGTTCAGCTTCTCAGTTTAGGGCTGAAAGGCTTTTGTTGCTTAGCTGGTATGAATTACAGTGGCCGGTGAAACATTAATAGTTGCTTTGTGAGAGCGAGGATTTTACATGCGGCCAGCTGTGACCAATGCATCAAATTATTTGAATCAGCACATTTCCGTGGAGATGCAGGTACAGCAGAAAATGGCTTAAAAAAAATTGAAGTCTCTATTCAGAATAGGCACTGACTCCATGTGAAGCTAAGCTACTCAGAAATGTAACGATTAACTATTTTTTGTCACTGGAACATTTGTGGATGTCTGTGCACATTTATGGTAGAGGTTCACATTGAATATCAATACACATGGGCTTTTGTTCTGTACGATTTATGCAAAGAACAATATGCATTCTTTATGACTGCTTTTAATGAAAGTAAAAATATCAGGTGTAAAGTCATCAATTTACTATCCATTATTTGTATGCCGTTAACAAATCCAAACAATAGCATAGCTACCAGGTGGGTGGTTATCCCAGGTCCCTGGACCTACCGCCACTCTCAACTGTGCACACCAAGACGGTAACACTCTGCAGTGGGGCAAGGAAAAATTATCTCCCTGCACTACCACTCTCCGTTCTGTAGATCACAGGATTTCTTAATGCTGAGGTCTATAGAAAACAAAGTAATGCACCAGTGCGGTGCCAGTGCACGCTCTGGATGTCAGAGTCCTGACATGGGAAAGTCCTTTCACTGTGCTTGTATAGGGGTGTTGCCTCTACGAACGGATAAGCACACTGGGACTTTAAGAGACCGTGCTTCCCCGTGTTCTGTGTTTTGTGGACTAGCCGACAGAGTTGGCGCTCCCCTCTGAACTGTGCAGTTGGACGAACCTTGCTCAAAGGTGCGGGAAGAAGAGAAACAGCAGGAGAAGAGCTTAGGGTGGGGACAGGGGAAGTCGTGTCGCCTGAGAGCGAGAGATAGGAGACGTCGCTGTTATGACCTGGTAACGGTGGACGATCACGAAAAATCCTATTAATAAGGAAAAAACAAAACCACAAGAGTAGTTGCAAACTGAGCTGACCGCAATCCCCTATCTATCAGACAACACTAGAAGTATCAGTGGGATATTCAAAACACACCTAGACACCTTGACACTGCCTGAGAAACTTGCTACACCTCAAAGATAGAAATGAGGTTTCCTAACTTGCCTCGGAGCAGTCCCCACAGAAACAGCAAGCTCCCAACATGGAACTACGGTGATATAAGAAAAAACAATACACAGAAAATATAGATCAGCAAAGGTGAGGCCCGACTTATTAGATAGAACAGGACAGGACAGATAATTGATTGCGGCCAGCAAAAAACCTTGCAAAAAATACCAATCTCCTGATAATAAAAAATACTGGGACCACACGGACTTTCCCCCACTATATCGGGTACTCTTGTGCCAGACACTTCAAACAAAACTGCAGATATAATGGGAAGAAATAAAATCACAGAACAAATAATATTCTAAAGTGCAAATAATCCAAACATGAACAGAGAGCAAGCTCCCTTTCTTGCTGGAAGAACTGCCCTGCTCACAAAAGCAGAAAGGCAGATCCTCGATACAAGAAACTAAACACAGAACCAAATGGAATATGCAAAAACACTCTAAGGCTATGTGCGCACTAGAAAGTGCATTTTTCTTGAGAAAAAAAACGGACCCTCTGAAAGAATCCCGCACCCGAGGTAAAACCGCGTTTTTGCCGCAATTTGCTGTGGATTTTTCTGCAAGTTGGTCCCCACGGTTTTTTACCATTATCTATGGCAAAAACCGCAGGTACCTGCGGAAATAAAGTGACATGCTCATTAATTCTGCAGCGTAAAACCTGCGGGTATAAAAAAACACAGTGTGCGCACAGCATTTTTTAAAACCCATAGGATTTGCTGGGGAATGGCTGCAGCAATGTTATACACATTTTCTACAGCAATTCTACAGCAAATCCGCTGCAAAATCTGTGGTAAATCTGCAGCGTGCGCACAGGGCCTTAAGTACAAATCCAGCAATTAAACACAGAAACAATAAACTTATCTGGAGTAGATTCAGGCACCAAATAAATGGTAAAACCAGAAGGGAAAACTCCCAGCCATCTTCAGAAGCAGGCAGGAACATCTATCACCAGTTACTGCCAGGCACAAAATGCTCTCCTAGATAAACTAGGCTGATCTGCAATAGGATTTCCTGGATTCCCAATTAATTCCATCACCTGTCTGAATCACAGATTCAAACTTAGCTTCATTATCATTCTTGACCACCAGAGGGAGCTCCACACCAGCACCCATTCGGAAGACATTCACAACACATCGCCTGAAAAGTATCCGAGAATGGCGGTTGAGAGAGAGATGCCGGGCAGTGAGAGAGAGATTGCGAGCTCGACTGTGATAGAGCCCTAGTAGCCGTCAAGCCAGTACAGGACTGGGCAACTCCTGAGGTCGGAGATCTCAGAGAAAAGAAGAGGTGGACTCCTAAAGAGTCAAGGAACCCCGGGTCTGTAGAAGAAGAGAAGTCCCCACCTGCCCTGGGAGGAAAGTGCACACCAACTAACCATACCAACTAACCATCCAAGCATTGCAGCATCAAGCTCCCGTGACTGGATTTGTCCCCCTCAACAGTACTGTGAGTCCTTTACTGGTGTGCACACCTGAAAGGGTTTAGGGTAGGGCTAAGTAGTCACTGGGCAGATGCTGTGCGGTCCATTTACCACAGGCCTGTTAGGTTGTTTGTGCAGTTGTAACACCCTTGGGTCGAGGGGTTTCCACCAGACACATCGCCAGGCTGGGAGTGCAGATCCTTTGCGTCATCACAGGCTGGCATGGCCCGGTTTCATGACCCAAGACATACAGGAGGGCGGGCAGGCGGTGGACAGGAGGAAGGATGGAGGGTGGGGGCAGTAGTGAGGGTTAGGAAAGTCTTTTAGGATTGTGACGCCACATGTGGTATGCAGCCAGGGATGGGTCGCCGTTGCCGGTGCTGCTCTCTTAGGCTAATGGTAAGGGTCGCAGCCAGGATGGTGTCGCTCCCCACAGGCAGAGTGGGGTTACCCCAGGGAGGATGATGGAGGTTGGACGACGGTAGTGGTAGTCCCCGTTGGTGCTTCAGCGCTGGGCAATGGTGCTGGTAAAAGAGAGGTGGAGACAGGGGCTGCGGTTCCAGGTCATTTACTCACAAGTAGTTCAGGTGCTGCCCCAGAGTACCGATCTCTGCCACTATGGGCTCCACCCAATCCCGGATCCATGAAAGGTCAAGTCCGGTGTGTGTGTCAGTCTATGGGCCCTTCCTCCTTTGATGCATGAAGTATCGGACCCCCAAGGCGTGAAGCAGTTGGGGATCCCGGTGTCAGTAAAGTGTCCCGTTCTGTATGCTGATAGTGTGGTTCCGATGTGGGGCTGGTCGAGGACCTCAGCCTGGATCCTATATGCTATTTGGCTGCAGACTCGGTGGGACAGGTCCGGTGACTTTTCTAGCCATTCTAGCGACCCTTGCAGAGTTGGTAGACAATGTGAAGTATGCCTGCCCTAGGGTTCTGTACCCCGACAGTACCGGTCCTGTGGAAGCAACCACCTGCTTATCCCCAGAGACCGTGTTAAACGCCTTGGCCCACAGAGCTGCTTGCGGCATGTCCGCTCTGCTCTGTGTCTGTAGCTGTTCTCCCTTTGTTGTAGTTGTGTTGAGTGTTCCAAGCTGTTGCCCCCAGCCGCTGTTACCGGCTGGTTCACTAATCTCACTAGGTCAATATGCTCTTCCCATTATGTGCTCCTGACTACCCCTGGTGGTTGCTTCTCCCTGTCCCTGGGTCCCGGTTCCAGTGGATCGGGGAGCCCCTCGTGTGGTGTCGTTCTGTAAACCCAACCGCTGTAATCACCCCCTACTGTGACCCGACCCTAGCTCAGTCCCCATTGGGGAGGGCAACTCACTGTTACTGTGTGTGGATGTTTGTGAAAACGGTACTGATCTTCTCTGGACCCAGGATAAGTACTATACCCTAATGGAGGTGCAGTACCCTGTGGCGCCTGAAGCCGAAGGGGCGTCACAATGACATCAACATGAAGGTTTGAAAAGATGAGGAAAGAAAGGCTGTAATCAGATGAAACGTCATAGGTGAGTTACTGCATATAAATATTTATTCTGTATAGGTGTACAGTTACATGGACTGACCAATGGCACTAAACGACCATCAACTGGTAAACCATTAGCGATCGATAGTCTGTCTGTTTTTTAGACACGTTATTAAATGATGTCTGCTTTATTTCATATCATCCCTTGTTTTTCTCTATAGCGCTGTCCCTTATTACATAGCATCTGTCGCGGGCGGGGAGGAGGGTGTCAGCACACCGCGCTCGCCCCTTCTGCTCGGGTCCGGCAGTTGCTCCTGGTGGCTCGAGCCGCGGGCCGGATCCCGGGGTGTCTCGAGCGACACTCCTCGCCCGTGAGTGAAAGGGGGGTGTTTGTTGGGTGTGGGGATTGTTATAGTTCGTGACGCCACCCACGGTTGTGGTGATTGCACCACCGCTGCTCAGTGTGGGGGTCCCGGGGATGGTGATGCGGAGCAGCCAGGTGTTGTGTTGCCCCTCCGTGGGTAGGGGTTGGTGATCCCGGGGCCCGGTGATGAGATGTGAAGTGTAGGGCCTGGAGGGCGCAGGGGCGCGGGGGCAGCGCTGTGCCTTGCGGCACTATGGTACTCACTCAGCCTGACACACGGACACAGTTTGTACGGTAAACCAACGGCTGGTAGGACGGTCCCACAGACGGCTGCACCTGCACTCCCGGTAGGTAACGGTGACGTTTCTCTTCCTTGCACCTATGTTGTCTGATGGTAGCGGTGGATTCCCTCCGGTTACCCGCTCCCCGACTGCAATCTGGGCCGGAGGAGCTCTACACTTTGCCCGCAGGCGCTGGCCCTGGGGAAACTGGTGCCTTGGCGGTGGCGGTGTCTCCCCGGTAATGGTCGGGCTGTTGCCGTCAATCGGGACTTGGTTGTTGGGGGATCTGCGTCCCCGTCACTGACGGATTTGGCAAATTTGGCGACTCCTAGCCTTGCCGGGGTCCGAGAGGCCCCTGCCCTGGTGCTGACTGTCCTTCGGAACACTGCTCCAGACCACCGGGCACACAGCCAACGGGGTCCTTCCAGGAACTTCCAAACTGTCCCCCTCCAAACAGTCACCGCCGTCGCTGACCTTGCTGTTCTGGCCCTACACACGGCTGGGCTCTCAGGCTTTCTTTCCTTCTGTCACTTTGCTTGCTTTCCTCCTTTACTCCCTTCACTTTCACTTTGTTGTTTACTTTAGCCCCTGCCTGGGCTACTCCTCACTCCTTCCACTTCCTCCTTCCTCACTCGACTCTCCCTGGACTCTCACTGCCTGGTTACTTCCTGCCTCCAGTGTTGTGAGCTCCTTGGTGGGCGGAGCCAACCGCCTGGCCCACCCCCTGGTGTGCATCATCAACCTCTGGAGGAAGGCAACAAGGATTTCTGGTTAGCAGGTGTGCCTACCTGGAGTGTGGGGTGTGGTGGTGTTGTGACCTGTGTCACCTGGCTTGCCCAGGGCGACACATTCCCCCTTAGCAAAATGCAGACCGTCCGCGGGCTGCCGTCCTACACCGGTTTTATTTTTCTGTAAAAGGGGATAACAAGGGTTAATCAAACATCAATAACATTTTAATCAAAAACTCTTCCCAAACGGGAGGCACATTTTCTTAAACGTTGCAACGGTATACGGTCACGGTTTCCGCTCTCTCCCACCCAAGCAACCTGGCCCTGATGCTGCCCCTAAAACCCAGGCAGCACCCCTTGACCCACAGTCCAGCACAAGTCACCCGAGCGGGATCTGTCCTTCCCCTCCAGAGGGTGGCCACCGGTTCCTTTGGTGGCTGGGCCCTGGCCTGCTCTGCTCAGGGCCCTCCCTCCAACCTGCCTCTCCGGAGGCGGTATTGCGGAAACGGTAACGGTACCCAACATATTTACAAGCCACTTAACGTTTGTGGTTGCCCTGCAGAGTTCACGGGCTTGTCCATGGATAGTTCCCATGCAAATAAACTTAAACGGTCCCCACGGGGACAACGGTGCCGGCTCCAGCCGGTTGCAAATCACACGGTGAATCAGGTGAAGTACTCGGTCATTTTCATTTTCATCATTTCAAACTTTCAAACTTAACAAACAAACACACAACACTCTTTTACATTTGCGGACCCCTTTCATTCATAGAACGGTCTCCCTGTACCTAAGTGGGGGTCTACCTAGGTTGGAATGGGTGGACCTTCGGGGCCCGATGTCAGTGGTACTAGACAGTGGGGTAGAGGGAACAATCGGTTCCTCCTCCCGGCTATAGTGTGGAGCAGGCGGAGGTGCAGGGGGGCTGGGTACAGGTTCATCCCTGGGCACTGGCACGGGTTCTGGCTCACGGTTAACCGCTTCCACTACTTCATCCACGGGTTGTGGGAACAGTATCACTGGAAGTATCACCGCGCCGTTCTGTGTAGGCCAGTTTGCTGGGAAGTCACCCATTACAGTGTGGATTACCTCTGCTGCCTTTTCCACTGGTGGAGAAACCGGTACTTCAGCTTCTGCTTTCAATACTGGGGGGCATTTTTTTAGATGGTCCCGAGAAACTGTGGCCAGGGTGCCCCCTTGGTCACGACTGATCTGGTAGGTTTTCCCATTGTCCCACTCGGTGGGTTGTACGACGTAAGGGACTTGCTCCCACTGGTCATCCAGTTTGTGGGCTTTTCTCTTCCGTTTCAGCACCACATCTCCTGGCTGGAAAGGACTTGCAGGCGCCTTCTGGTTGAACCGGTGCTCTTGCTGTTCTCGACTTCGACTGAGGTTTTTCTCTACATACTCCTGGATTTGCCGGTACTGGGCCCTCCTCCGACTCTCCCACTCTGCCGTCGAAGGGAGTGCTTCCGGAGCTTCCAACCCCATCTCCAGATCCACCGGCAGGCGGCCAGGCCGAGCCCTCATCAGATACGCTGGGGTGCACTTTGTCGAGCTGGTTGGGAAATTATTGTACATGTCGACCAAGTCGGGTAACTTTTCCGGCCACATGTTCCGTTCTTCCAGCGGTAGCGTCTTGAGGAGCCCCAGGACCAAGTGATTCATTTTCTCGCACATGCCGTTGGTTTGGGCGTGGTACGGAGTGGTCCGGATCTTCTTGCAGCCGTACAACTGGCAGAATTCGTGAAACACCTCTGCTTCAAAAGCCGGGCCTTGGTCAGTCAGCACCTTCTCGGGGTACCCATGAGGTCGGCAGAAATAAGCCTGGAACGCACGAGCAGCAGTTCGACCAGTCAGGTCCTTGACGGGGACTACCACCATAAATCTTGAGTAGTGGTCTACCATGGTCAATGCGTAGGTGTACCCACTTCGGCTAGGGGTGAGCTTAACATGGTCTAGGGCGACCAGTTCCAGCGGCTGATGGGTGACGATGGGATGTAACGGTGCCCTCTGGCTAGTCTCGTCCTTTCTCCTCAGCGTACAAGGACCGCACTCTCGGCACCAGGCTTCCACCGATTCACGCATCCCACTCCAATAGAACCGCTCCCTCAACAGCATCTCCAGCTTCTTCCACCCGAAGTGGCCAGCACCATCATGGTATGCCCGCAGTACAGTAGCGACATCAGCCTGAGGAACGATCAACTGGCATATTTTCTCATGGGTCTTCGGGTTGATCAGCTCACGGTACAGCCTCCCTTGGTGTAGGTAAAGCCGTTTCCGTTCTTTCCACAAGCGTTGGGCTTCGGCTGGATGGTCCATTCCCATGGCGCCTTGTTCCACCAGAGTCTTGACAAGGCGGACAGCCGGCGCTTGGTCCTGGGCGTCCTGCCACTCTTGACTGGGCCGCGGGTCCAGATCCACCCTTTGCTGACATACCTGTACCCTCTCAGTAGGCGGCTGGTGAAACGCAGGCAGCTCAATCTCCTCGAGGTCGTCGTCCTCACACCCCTCTTCTGACAAATGGGGCATCCGGGAGAGTGCATCTGCATTGATGTTGACACGACCAGCTCGGTACTTTATGGTGAAATCATAGTTGGCTAACCGGGCTACCCACCGCTGCTCCAGCGTGCCCAACTTGGCCGTGTTCAGGTGAGTTAACGGATTGTTGTCCGTAAACGCGGTGAATTTTGCTGCCGCCAGGTAGTGGCGGAACCGCTCTGTGATAGCCCACACCAACGCCAATAGCTCGAGCTTGAAGGAGCTATAGTTCTCAGGGTTCCTTTCGGTCGGCCGGAGTTTTCGGCTGGCGTAGGCAATCACCTTCTCCTTTCCATCCTGGACCTGGGACAAGACCGCTCCTAGCCCCACGTTACTGGCGTCCGTGTGGAGAATGAACGGGCGCCCATAGTCAGGGTACGCCAAGACCTCTTCTCCGGTCAAGGCCGCCTTCAACTGGCCAAAGGACTCCTCATGCTTGTCCTCCCACAACAGTGGGGCTCCAATGGGTCTACCACCTTTGGTCTGTCCCGCGAGGAGATCTTGCATGGGGGCAGCCATCTTCGTGTACCCCTTTATAAAACGCCGATAGTACCCTACCAGACCCAGGAACTGCCTTACTTCCCTCACTGTGGTTGGTCTCGGCCAGCTCTGGATGGCAGTGATCTTCTCAGGGTCGGGGGCAACACCATCCGCACTCACCACATGTCCTAGATACTGCACCCTGGGTTTCAGCAGATGGCACTTCGAGGGCTTCAACTTCATCCCGAACTTGGCAAGGGACGCGAACACCTCGGCCAGGTGCTCCAGATGGGCTTCATACGTCTGGGAATAAACAATCACATCATCCAAATACAGCAGGACGGTCTCGAAGTTTAAATGTCCCAAACAGCACTCCATCAACCGTTGGAAGGTCCCGGGGGCATTGCACAGCCCAAACGGCATGCTATTGAATTCGCAGAGCCCCATCAGGGTGGTGAAGGCGGTCTTCTCCCGGTCCTCGGGGGCCACGGCCACTTGCCAGTATCCGCTGGTGAGGTCAAGGGTCGAGAAGTAGTTTGCAGTTCTCAGTGCAGCCAAAGATTCTTCAATACGAGGCAATGGATAGGCATCTTTATGGGTTATCTGGTTGATCTTCCGGTAGTCCACACACATCCGCATGGTACCATCCTTCTTCTTGACCAGTACCAACGGAGCGGCCCAGGGACTACAACTGTCCCGAATAACCCCTGCCTCCTTCATATTCTTCAACATATCTTTGGCACACTGGTAATGTGCAGGGGGAATAGGTCTATACCTCTCTTTGATAGGGGGATGTTCACCCGTGGGAATGTGGTGTTGGACCCCCTTGATCTGCCCAAAGTCTAGGGGGTGCTTACTGAAAACCTGTTCGTACTCCTGCACTACCCTGTGTACCCCTGCCCTGTGATGTGTAGGGGTATCATCAGTGCCCACATGTAGCTGTTGGTGCCACTCCTTGGTGTCCCCCTGGGGTGGGGAAGTGCTGGTGGTAGGTGGGAGTGTGGATGGACGGGCTTCCTGGATAGTGTGAGGGTCCAGGGTGAGCAGTTTGGCAATGGTGGCATACCGGGGGAGCCTGACTTCTTCCTCCCCACAGTTCAACACTCTCACAGGCACTCTCCCTTTCTTCACATCTACCACCCCTCGGGCGGCCACTACAGTGGGCCAGTGCTCGGAAGGCATGGGCTCCATCATCGCAGGGTAGTCACGCCCCTGAGGCCCTACTGCTGCCCTACACCAGATCATCATCTCACTCCTAGGGGGCACAGTCAATGGAGCAACATCCATCACTCGCACTCCACCAATCTCCCCTCCGGTTGAGCTTACATGCTGGCGGTACATCAGGGCGCGGATCTCACACTGCACAGCCCTCTGCCGGCTCCCCGCCGCCGTGGCGGCTAGCCGTTGCAAAAGGTTCAACACATCAGCCATGCAGTGTTCCATCACATTGGTTCCCAGCACTATTTTCGGGTTATAATCACTGGGTCCATTCATGATCACAATCATGCCCTGATGTTGCAGTTCAGCTTGCCCCACTGTCATAGCCACTTCTTTATACCCCACCTGGGTCAATGGAAGTCCATTAGCGGCAATCAAATTTATACTAGGGTCAGGAGGCGCCAGCTCGTCTGTGGCCCAATACTGCTGATACAACGTGTACGGTATGGTAGTTACCTGTGATCCAGTGTCCAAGAGAGCCATCACTGGTATGCCGTCCACAGCCACGGGGATGATAGGGCGGGCCCCGACATATCGGTCTCGCCAGTCCGGGGGGCCACGGTGTTCTACTCCTGAGGATTGGCCCGGGGCCCCAGGGGTTGCTCGTTTAACGGGCACTGTCGGTAATAATGGCCCGGCTTACGGCACTTGTAGCAGATTGGAGGTCTGCTCCGCGGGTTGTTAACGCTTCTCCGCTGCATCCAGGGAACATCTTCGGGACTGTCAGCGAGCTGTATCTGCGCTGGAGGCTGGGATCTGGTCAGAGGTTGCAGTGCAGCAAGGATTTTGGCAAGGTCTCCATCCAGGCGACGGACCTGGGCGGCCAACTCTTCGACGGTGCTGCTCGGGGCTGCAGGCATTACAGAGGTTGGTTTGGCTGAGGCCGCCATAACAGGAGCCGTCTCGACGGGCCACGGGACGGGTTCCAGAACTTCAGCAGCTAGGGGCTGTAGTGCTTTAATAGCCCGCTCCTTTAACACAGCGAAGTCCACATCAGGGTGTTCTAGGGCCCACAGCCGGAGTTGTTTACGATCCTCAGGGGACCTCATCCCCTGCGCAAATTGCTCCACTAACATCTTGTTGCTATCCGCCTCATTAATAGAGTTCACCCGCTTCAGCGTGCGGAGGGCGGTCTGCAGACGTAGAGCATAGTCCCGAATGCTATCCCCAGCTCGTTGCCGGCACTGGTAAAACTTCATCCTCAGCTCAGCTTTGGTCCGGGTCTCGAAGGCAGTCTGTAGCCTCTCGAAGATGGCGGCTACAGAGAGCCGGTCCCCCTCGGCCCAGGTCTCCGCTTCCTGCTCCGCCGCACCGGTTAACTGGCCTAGCACTATCGCCGCACGTTGCTTATCAGTCAGGGGATACAGCTCTAGCAACGGATTAAGCTTCTTCCGGAAAGCCTGTAGGGCATCCGGTTTCCCGTCATACTGCGGTAGCCAGGCAGCTCCGGGTGCATAGGGCAAGGAAAACGGCATGACCTGAGCAAGCGCGGGGGCCGCGGCACCTCCCGCCGGTACAACCGGGACTTGGGCAGGCCCATTCCCATCCGCGTGTGCCGCTGCGGCTGCGACCACCGCTCCTCCAGCGGCTCCGTCGGGCGCAGACATCTTGTTTCCGTCCCCCTTAGCTCTTTCCGGCCCCTCCTCTCTCGGGGCGGGGTTTTGGCCTTCGCGCTTCTACTGCTCGAGAAGACGCTCGAGCGAGAACTTTTCGCGCCAAAGATGGCGGCTTCTGAAATTTTTCTGCCGGATGCCTCCGGCGGTAACAAGGCGCACCTCTACCTGACGGCAGAGCGGTAAGATCCTGTTCGTGACGCCAAGTTGTCGCGGGCGGGGAGGAGGGTGTCAGCACACCGCGCTCGCCCCTTCTGCTCGGGTCCGGCAGTTGCTCCTGGTGGCTCGAGCCGTGGGCCGGATCCCGGGGTGTCTCGAGCGACACTCCTCGCCCGTGAGTGAAAGGGGGGTGTTTGTTGGGTGTGGGGATTGTTATAGTTCGTGACGCCACCCACGGTTGTGGTGATTGCACCACCGCTGCTCAGTGTGGGGGTCCCGGGGATGGTGATGCGGAGCAGCCAGGTGTTGTGTTGCCCCTCCGTGGGTAGGGGTTGGTGATCCCGGGGCCCGGTGATGAGATGTGAAGTGTAGGGCCTGGAGGGCGCAGGGGCGCGGGGGCAGCGCTGTGCCTTGCGGCACTATGGTACTCACTCAGCCTGACACACGGACACAGTTTGTACGGTAAACCAACGGCTGGTAGGACGGTCCCACAGACGGCTGCACCTGCACTCCCGGTAGGTAACGGTGACGTTTCTCTTCCTTGCACCTATGTTGTCTGATGGTAGCGGTGGATTCCCTCCGGTTACCCGCTCCCCGACTGCAATCTGGGCCGGAGGAGCTCTACACTTTGCCCGCAGGCGCTGGCCCTGGGGAAACTGGTGCCTTGGCGGTGGCGGTGTCTCCCCGGTAATGGTCGGGCTGTTGCCGTCAATCGGGACTTGGTTGTTGGGGGATCTGCGTCCCCGTCACTGACGGATTTGGCAAATTTGGCGACTCCTAGCCTTGCCGGGGTCCGAGAGGCCCCTGCCCTGGTGCTGACTGTCCTTCGGAACACTGCTCCAGACCACCGGGCACACAGCCAACGGGGTCCTTCCAGGAACTTCCAAACTGTCCCCCTCCAAACAGTCACCGCCGTCGCTGACCTTGCTGTTCTGGCCCTACACACGGCTGGGCTCTCAGGCTTTCTTTCCTTCTGTCACTTTGCTTGCTTTCCTCCTTTACTCCCTTCACTTTCACTTTGTTGTTTACTTTAGCCCCTGCCTGGGCTACTCCTCACTCCTTCCACTTCCTCCTTCCTCACTCGACTCTCCCTGGACTCTCACTGCCTGGTTACTTCCTGCCTCCAGTGTTGTGAGCTCCTTGGTGGGCGGAGCCAACCGCCTGGCCCACCCCCTGGTGTGCATCATCAACCTCTGGAGGAAGGCAACAAGGATTTCTGGTTAGCAGGTGTGCCTACCTGGAGTGTGGGGTGTGGTGGTGTTGTGACCTGTGTCCCCTGGCTTGCCCAGGGCGACACACATCCCTTGTTCTATATAGCGCTGTCCCTTATTACATAGCATCCCTTGTTGTTCTGCATAGCACTGTCCCTTATTACATAACACCCTTTGTTGTTCTGTATAGCAGTGTCCCTACGTATTCCCTTTTGTTATTTATAGCTCCATCATATATTATATAGCGTCCTGTTGTTATATATAGCGCATTTCTAATTACATAGTATAATCTATTATGAATAGTACTGTTATGTATAGCACTGTATATATGGGAAAAAATTGCATGGTTCCATATGAGCACCACTGTCTATCATTTTGCATCTGCAGATGTGCCCCAGAGCATGTGTGTTAATCACGTGACCTAACGCATAATCTCTCAAAGGGAGTCATATGACTTGTCACTTGATACATCGGGTGCTGGGGGATACGCCCTCTAGACTGCACGGAGCCCTGGGTACTCTTAATCCACCCCTGAGACTATATAATTTTTACTCAATTTCCTGAAATGCAGCGATATCCCATATGTGGTCACACAGTACTGTTTGGCCACAAAAAAGGGCTCGGGTGGCAAGGTGTCCTATTGAGTTCTGGAGCACAGATTTTCTGTAATAGTTTGCAGGTGCCATTGCAGAACCCCTAAAGTCCTAAAACAACCTACACCCCCCTGAAGTGACCACATATTGAAAATTACACCCATCCTGAATTCATCTATGGGTGCAGTGACCATTTTGACCTTACAGGTGTTTTACAGAAACCAGCATGAGTTGGTGTTAGGGGCACTTTGCACACTACGACATCGTAGGTGTGATGTCGGTGGGGTCAAATTGAAAGTGACGCACATCCGGCGTCGCAGGCGATATCGTAGTGTGTAAAGCCTTTTTGATACAATTAACGAGCGCAAAATCGTCGTAATCGTATCATCGGTGTAGCGTCGGTCATTTCCATAAATTTGGATCGCTGTGTGTGAAGCCACAGGAACGAGGAACATATCCTACCTGCATCCTGCGGCTCACGCCAGCTATGCGGAAGGAAGGAGGTGGGCGGGATGTTTATGTCCCGCTCATCTCCGCCCCTCCGCTTCTATTGGCCACCTGCCGTGTGACGTCGCTATGACGCCGCACAACCCGCCCCCTTAATAAGGAGTTGGGTCGCCAGCCAGAGCGACGTCGCAGGGCAGGTGAGTGCATGTGAAGCTGGCGTAGCGATAATGTTCTCTACGCCAGCTATCACCATGATAACGCAGCTTGCGATGTCGTAGTGTGCAAAGTGCCCTTTAGAGAGTGAAATTGCAAATATGCCAGCTGAGTGCCCAAACATTGTTCCCAGTTTATGCTTTTGGAGACCTAATGAATTAAGTGGGCTCTCCCTGCTTTAGGGATGCCAAATACCAACTGTGGTTTAGGCATACTATGGTGCTCAGTGGAAAGGGTCATTTAAGTAGGAAGTGTATAGATCACTAGACTTTTTTTGGGGGGGGTGGGGCATATTGCTTTTTAGAGACTTCTTGCTACCACTAACATAGAAACTCCCAATATTTCTGTTCACAGATGGAGTTGATTTGGGGCTTGTTTTTTCAGCAGATGAAATAAAACAAGGTAACATTTTGGGGTTCATGACCTCACTTTTAAGGCTAGATTTACATTTATCTTGTATTTACACTGCACATATGCATTAGGGCTTCTGTGTACATCTGCAAAATACATTATTCAGACAGAACCATTCACTGTAATGAGATAGACTAATTTTGGATTCTGTCTGGTCTCTTCTCCAGTAGTGGCCATCTTTTACTGGTCAACTGCTTACCTATAAAGATAGGTCACTGCCAGGAAAGAGACCAGATGGCGTCCAAAGCGACTGCGTCTACCTCACTATAATAAATGGTTCTGCCAGAGTTTTTTTTCTGAAAATGTAGATAGAAGCTCCAATGTAAGTGCTCATCATGGAGCACAGAAAAATAAAAGGCAGAATTAACAAATCAATACTAATTTAAGAATTTCTTTTACTTCATTTTTACAACATTCACCATTTAGTATAAGTGATAAGACGTCTTTTTTTTTTAGGTTCAGTTTAAAATCACTTTTTTGAAAATATTTGTATCACTATATTTTGAAAGCAATCATTTTTCTCATTTTTCTGCTGACAGTCATGTGAGTGTTTTTTTCCGAACTAGTTAGAGGATTTTTCATCGACATTTTTATGCCAGTTTTCTGGCTTTCTGGTGAAAGGCACTATGAAAAGTCGCTACATTTTTGAGCAATGTAATGTTCTGCAACTTTTGAGGCCAGCAATGCCAAAATACACTGTGTGCAGAATTATTAGGCAAATGAGTATTTTCATCACATGATAATTTTTATACATGTTATCCTACTCCAAGCTGTATAGGTATGAGAGCCAACTACTAATTAAGTAAATCAAGTGATGTGCACTTCTGTAATGAGGAGGGGTGTGGAGTAATGACATCAACACTCTATATAAGGTGTGCTTAATTATTAGGCAACTTCTCTTCCTTTGGGGCAAAATGAGTCAAAAGAGAGATTTGATGGGCTCTGAAAAGTCCAAAATTGTGAGATGTCTTGCAGAGGGATGCAGCAGTCTATAAATTGCCAAACTTTTGAAGCGTAATCACCGAACAGTCAAGCATTTCATGGCAAATAGACATCAGGGTCGCAAGAAGCGTGTTGGGCAAAAAAAGGCGCAAAATAACTGCCCATGAATTGAGGAAAATCAAATATGAAGCTGCCAAGATGCCATTTGCCACCAGTTTGGCCATATTTCAGAGCTGCAACGTTACTGGAGTATCAAAAAGCACAAGGTGTGCCATACTCAGGGACATGGCCAAGGTAAGGAAGGCTCAAAAACGACTTCAAGCAGTGGTACAGCAAGAAGTCGGTATCGTTCAAGAAAAACATGATTTTCATGCTGGACAATGCTCTATCACATGCATCCAACTACTCCACAGCGTGGCTGGCCAGTAAAGGTCTAAAAGATGAAAAATAATGACATGGCCCCCTTGTTCACCTAATCTGAACCCCATAGAGAACCTTTGGTCCCTCATAAAATGTGAGATCTACAGGGAGGGAAAACAGTACACCTCTCGGAACAGTGTATGGGAGGCTGTGGTGGCTGCTGCACACAATGTTGATCGTAAACAGATCAAGCAACTGACAGAATCTATGGATGGTAGACTGTTGAGTGTCATCATAAAGAATGGTGGCTATATTGGTCACTAATTTTTTTGTGTTTTGTTTTTGCAATGCAGAAATGTTTATTTCTAAATTTTGTGCAGTTATATTGGTTTACCTGGTGAAAATAAACAAGTGAGATGGGAATATATTTGGTTGTTATTAAGTTGCCTAATAATTCTGCACAGCAATAGTTACCTGCACAAACAGATATCCTCCTAAGATAGCCAAATCTAAAAAAAACCACTCCAACTTCCAAAAATATTAAGCTTTGATATTTATGAGTCGTTTGGATTGATTGAGAACATATTTGTTGATCAATAATAAAAAAAAATCCTCTAAAATACAACTAGCCTAATAATTCTGCACACGGTGTAGATACAGCATATGATGGCTGCCAAATTCATCAAGTCTTACGCCAGATAACTTGCGGCTCAGTCTCTGCCTGAAGCTCACAGCGGGCGGTCACGTTCTGTGCCCACATGCTGTCACTTCAGATGCAGCAGAGCTGGAATAATCGTGGGACCTCGTATGGATTACGTCAGAAGTGGGTGTTTTAGGGGTTAATTAAAAGGTGAAAGAGGGTGTTTTTTTGTATTTTATTTCAAATAAAATATTTTTTTTTATGACTACGGTATAACCATGACTGAAAAGCACTCCCAGCATCTTGAGTGGCTGAAAAACAGTCACAACACAAGAAGGGTGGGGACTCGAGCATGGCAGTCGAGTACCCATGATACTTGATCAAGTACTGAGCATGCCCGAGCAACCCCATGCTTGATTGAGTATCGAGTAGCGGAAAGTACACTCTCTCATTACTAGTAGTAATATATTAATTCAGTAAGTAAAGTTTATTGGATTTAAAAATAAGGTTATACAGTAGGGAAAGGTTTTACAAGTGAAAATAAGCGCTTTTATTTCTATAGGTAGAATGAACCTTTAGGCCTGTGCGCACGCTGAGGATTTACCCGCGGATTTGCAGCGGATTTCACTGCAGGAATTGTTTAGAACATTTCTGCAGTCCTTCTCCAGAAAAATCTTTGGGGATTAAAAAAAGCTGTGCGCATACTGCATTTTTTTGTCCCTGCGGATTTACCCCCGGAATTTCCGCTGCGGAATTAATGTGCATGTCACTTCTATTCTGCAGGTCCCTGCGGTTTTGTCATTAATTATTGGTAATAAACCGCAGGGACCAACCTGTGGCAAAACTGCAGAAATTCCGCACGAAAACGCTACAAAACCGCATGCGGATTCCTTTGCGGTTTTAGTGCGTTTTTTTACCGCAAGTGCAGGATTCTTTCACAGGGTCCGGTTTGTCCTTAACAAAATGTCATTTTCTAGTGTGCACATAGCCTTAGGGAGTAAACCTATCTCTCCTCGCTGTCAACATTTACCTAGAGTTAATATAGGGTCCTCCAAACATGCAGTAAAGTTTCTGAGAATAAAGCCATGATCCCACGATGAGCTTTTAATACTGCACAATTTCTGCAGCCTTTTTGCACCTTTTAGAAAATTAGTTTCCTTGCATTTTTATTGAGGTTTTTTTTCTGCCTTTTTGGTTTCTTATCGGTATGTCTTGTTTCAAACAAAGCTTTTATAAAACAAAGCTTTGTTTTTGATACTTCCTGGTATTAGGCTTTGACAAAACCTTAGGCTAAAGGGGGCTTTACACGCTACGATATCATTAATGAATTATCGTCGGGGTCACGTCGTTAGTGACGCACATCCGGCGTCATTAACGATATCGCAGCGTGTGACCCTTATGTGCGACCTTAAACGATTGCAAAAGGGGCCAAAATTGTTTGCCGCGGAGAGGTCGTCCTAAAACAAAAAATCGTTTACCTCTCATTAGCGATGTTGTTCCTCGTTCCTGCGGCAGCACACATCGCTGTGTGTGACACCACAGGAGCGAGGAACATCTCCTTACCTGCCTCCACCGTCTATGCGGAAGGGAGTAGGTGGGCGGGATGTTTACGTTCCACTCATCTCCGCCCCTCAGCTTCTATTGGACGCCTGCCGTGTGACGTCTCTGTGACGCAGTAAGGAGGTGGATCGCCGGCCAGAGCGACGTCGCAGGGCAGGTAAGCCGTGTGAAGGGGAGCGCGATTTTGTGCGCGTGGGCAGCGATATGCCCGTGTCGCACAAATGATGGGTGCGGGTACGCTCGCTAGCGATATCGGTACCAATATCGCTACCGTGTAAAGCCCCCTTTAGTTGACATTTCCGTTGGTTTACATCAGTTACAATGCATTGTGAAACTGATTAGACGCAAGTGTCGGGTATTGGGGTGCGACGGATGTATGTGAAACAACGAATTGCGTTGTAAATGTTTTCATTTCTCTAGGCCGGGGAGGGAGAGAGAGAGATATTTTTCTTTACCAGTGCTGCAGAACTTAATTCACGCTCGATCTGCACATGCGTGGTACTAAAAACAGCGGTCTGCCGCTGAAAAAAACGTTGCATGTCGCATTCCTCCCGCCCGACACTCAGTCACTACACGAGTGATGCACCGCACAGCGGATGCAACGCAAGTGCATCAGTCGCAATACGCCGCTCATACAAGTCTGTGGGAAACAACGTCTTCCGCCAAATGGATGGTGTTTCTAACAGCGGTGGATTGCAACTGATACAAAATAGCAGAAGTGTGAACATAGCCTTATTGCTATACATATGTACGGATAACGTGTTTTTGATGTGTGGCGCCCCAGGACCTGGTCGCCACAACAGCATTGCCCTTCCAAAGGGTTAATGCTGAGCCTGGAGGTAATTGGGAGATCTATTGGCCAGTAAGTTTAACACCCAACGCAGTTCTCCCTCCGGCCAGCAGGTGGAGCTCTGAACCTGGAACTTCAGGGAGCATTCCTTAAGTCTAGCTGGAGGGAGGAAGTGTAGGCAGTCTGTAGGGAGAAGTGGAAGGAAGCAGACGCAGAGTGAGCTGTCCTGCAGAACTGGGGCCTAGAGCTAGAGTAGCTTGGCCCAGGGAAGCCGGAGTAGCTGAGAGGCAGCAGAGAGACTCGGACATCGGAGTCTGTAGTTGCCGGGGCATAAAATCCATCCCTGGTAGCTGAATCCGGAGGGCAGGAGAGCTGCAAGCCCCTGGCCCAGAAGTAATCTGAAGGTACAGCTGCATTCCAAGGGCCCGGTGTGGACTCCAGCAGAGAAGCACCAGAGAGGGCCTGCGCAGTCTACCACACAGAGAAAGGGACGAACAACAAGTCCCAGCAGCAAGAGGGCAATTGCAAACCCAAAGTGCAGTGTCCTAAAACAGCAGAGAAAGATTAAGGAGTAGGCCTCATACTCAACTGGCCAAAGATCACCCCAGGCACTTCCAGACCGGCCGGACCATCTTTACCATCTGTGACGGTCTCCCTGGACTAAGTTTCTGCCGAGTAAAAGAGGAGAAGGTAAAGAGACTACTGTTTGTGCCTGTTTCTTTCATTGCTTGTCGGCCCTGCACCGTGTTAGTCACACAGCACCATAGACTTCCACAAGTACCAACTGCGCCCCGGGCATTGCTCCACCTGTGGGGAGCAGTACCACCTTTGCTGCCATAACATCATCCCGGTGGCCTCACACAGCAGCGGCGGTTTAACAGCCGCATACCACAGGTGGCGTCACGAATACAAACTTAAAGTCATCAGCCACATATTAAACTGACACCCACCAGGGCCACGGAGCCGGGCCCAGCCACCACTGACTACCACCGGACTAGTCCGGCCCGGCACCGGGTGTCCCATAGCCCTGGGGTGGGCGAGTCAACTTTGGCGTCACGAACAGGATTTCGTGCCCGGTCACACCGGGTACTGTGCGCCTGAAGAATTGCGCTTAAAAGACTGTGTTACTGCGTGTTTCATTGTTTGAAAACTGCCGCCGCCATTAGCCTCGCTGAGCGCAGAAAGAAGGGGGGCGTGCCTGACAAAGAGCGCGAAGGGAGCGCGCCATCAGAGCAGAGCGCTGTTAACCCCGCGCGACCCAGAAGGAAATTTGAAAAGTGAACGGAGCCTGGTAAGGTTCACTAAGGGGGAAGAAGATGTCCGACTCAGAGGGAGAGCAGGTGGCTGCCAGAGCCCGAGACGCTGCAGCACCAGCCGAAGCAATCCCAGTCGCCGTCGCCCCAGCCCCCGCTGCAGCGCCGGTAATGCCGATCACAATGCCGTACATCCCGGGAGCAGAATGGCTACCGCAGTACTCCGGGGAGTCCCATACCTTGAGCGACTTCAGGGAAAGCCTGCACAGCTTGTTCCGGGTGTATCCTCTGACCGAGAGCCAGAAGGTGGGCATATTAATGGGACAGCTAGCCGGCGCGGCCCAGCGTGAAGTGAAGTCCTGGCCTGATACAGATAAAGGGACAGTAACCCAGATATTGGCCAAGCTAAAGAGTACTTTTGACACCCGCACCGCAGCAGAGATAAAGATGAGATTCTTTGGGTGCAAGCAACGGGCCACAGACAGCATACGGGACTATGCCTTAAACTTGCAGGAGGCCCTGAAAGCAGTTAAACAGGTGGACCCAGAGAGTGTACGTGAAGAAGACAAACTCCTAACTGAGCAGTTCATAGAGGGGCTCCTGTCAGATGCCCACAGGACCCAGCTGCGTATCATGGTCCTGCAGAACCCTGCTCTGGACTTTGCAAAGTTTAAGGACCAGGCCATCCGGGTACTGAGAGAATCTACACCGAATGATCCAGTATCCCTCCGGCCTCTTGCTATCACGTACCCCGGGGTGGTGCCTGCAACACGAGCCGCTGCAGGGGCTGAGGCGCAGTCCCTGGATAAGGACCCCACTGCAGAGCTCAGACAGCAGGTCCAGGAGCTGACCAAGACTGTAGCTGCCCTGGCCAAGACCGTGCAGTCTCTACAAGTGACCCCATCGCCTGCAAGACTCGAGTTGGCCTCCAGCCCAGATGACGTCCCCTGGATGCGACAGAGGAGGATTCCGCCGACCCGAGGCAGAGACACAGACCAGTATGATTCCACGGGACAACCGATCTGCCGCCGCTGCAGCCAGGCGGGCCACATTGCACGACACTGTCCTTTAAATGGGCCGAGCCTGGGGCCAGGAGCCAACCCCCAGGTGTGAGGAAGCCCGGCTCAACCCCCAGCCGCAGCAAGTATGTGGGAGGACGCCCGGTCCTTCCTATTGTGCTGGATGGGATCCCTTTGAATGCCCTCCTGGATACGGGGTCCCAGGTAACAACCATCCCCTACAAACTGTACAAAAGATATTGGGCTGATTCAGACATTGATCATGGCCCAGATGATGATTTAACAATTGTGGCCAGTAATGGTCAGCCCTTACCCCAAATTGGGTACAAAGAAGTAACCATTAAAGTGGGGCGGGTAGAATTGCCATGTCAGGGGATGATAATTGTCGATATTGATCGCAAAGAATCTGAACCACTGCTAACCATTGGTACAAATGTGATAGAAAATTGTATTGCCGAAGTGATAATTTTGTTGCAACAGGCGTCTGAAACCGCCAGCTCCGGGCAGCAGCGTGCCCTACAGAGGGAGATCAGTGCCCTGATGAGGAGGCAGCAGGTAGAGCTGGCCGGAGGAGAAATTGGCAGTGTGAGGGTAAGTGACCCCCTCCCCATTGTAATACCCCCAAGAAGTGAAATGTTGATATGGTGTCGGGCAGCAATAGGCCTCAAGGGTCAGGATTACCATGCCTTGGTAGAACCGGTGTATTCAGACAGTAGGCCGGGAGTCCTGGTAGCCAGAGGGGTAGCAGACGTCCGCAAGGGGAGAGTGCCCGTCCGTGTCCTGAATTGTGGGGAGGAGGAGGCCAAATTGCCCCGGTACGCCACTGTAGCAAAACTGTACACTGTCAGCAACAATACCATCAAAGCAGTGGAACCCTTGATCCCGTCCGACCAGGCGGAAGACAATGGCTCCAAGGGGCAGCTGGAAGACTGGTGCCAAAACTTACATGTGGGCACCGACTCCACCCCCTCACACCAAAAGCAGGGGGTTTACCGGGTGGTGCAGGAGTACGAGCGGGTCTTCAGCAAACACCCCCTAGATTTTGGGCAGGTGAAAGGGGTTCAACGCCCCAGGGACATTCCAAAGGTTGATGGAGTGCTGCTTGGGCCACCACAACTTTGAAACCGTGCTATTGTACCTGGACGACGTCATAGTCTACTCCAAGACTTATGAAGACCACCTGAGGCACTTAGCAGAAGTGTTTGAGTCCTTGTCGAAATATGGCCTGAAGATAAAGCCGTCCAAATGTCACCTCTTGAAGCCAAAGGTCCAGTACCTGGGTCATGTGGTCAGCGCAGAAGGTGTGGCACCTGATCCGGAGAAAGTCACCGTAATCAAGGACTGGCCAAGACCCACCACGGTAAAGGAGGTGCGGCAGTTCCTTGGGCTGGTGGGCTACTACCGAAGGTTCATTGATGGTTTCACCAAGGTAGCAGCGCCCCTTCAAGATCTCCTGGTGGGCCAGCCAAAGCAGGCTAAGAAGCAGAGCCCTCCATTTGAATGGAGCAGCCAACTAGAAACATCCTTTGTCCGGCTGAAAGGGGCTCTCACGGGCGAAGAGATTCTGGCCTACCCTGACTACAGCCAGCCGTTTGTACTGTACACAGATGCCAGCAACGTGGGACTGGGAGCAGTTCTGTCCCAGGTGCAGGGAGGCAGAGAGAGGGTGATAGCGTACGCCAGTAGGAAGCTTCGGCCCACAGAAAGGAATCCAGAAAACTACAGTTCCTTCAAGCTGGAGTTCCTCGCTATTGTTTGGGCAGTGACTGAACGCTTCAAGCACTATCTGGCGTCGGCCAAGTTCACCGTCTTCACGGACAACAATCCGTTGACACACCTGGCAACAGCCAAGTTAGGTGCGTTGGAACAGCGATGGATGGCCCGGTTGTCTAACTTTGACTTTACCATCAAGTATCGGGCTGGCAAGAAGAATAACAATGCTGATGCGCTGTCCAGAATGCCTCACTTACCCGAATCTGGAGAAGACCTGGATGAACTCGAAGAGATAGAGTTACCGGCTTTCCATCATCAGGGTGTTTCCCAGTGTGAGCATGCTGTGGGAGTGAAGCGCTCGAGCCAACACGAGGTCTCGGTTAACCCATTACTCCACCATAATTGGGAAGAGACACAGAACGGTGACCCGGCTGTGCGATTGGTCAAAGAAAAGCTAGCACAAGCTGAGACTCATCTTGGCCCAGATGCTCCAGAAGAAGCCCAGCAGTTGTGGAAAGAGAGGGGACGACTGTTCACCTACCAAGGCAAGCTCTGCAAGAGATATGTCAACTGGCGAACAAATGAACTTGTCTGGCAGATAGTGGTTCCACAGAGGGATGCTCCAATGGTCCTAGCAGCTTATCATGATAACGCAGGACACTTCGGGTGGAAGAAGTTGGAGGCCCTACTCCGTGATCGGTTCTATTGGGTGCACATGAGAAAGATGATCGAGAAGTGGTGCCGAAACTGTGGCCCGTGTAACCTGAGGCGGAAGGATGATGCCAGCCAAAGGTCTCCCCTACAGCCAATTGTCACGAAGCAGCCCCTGGAGTTGGTGGCCCTGGACCACGTGAAGTTAACACCAAGCCGGTCAGGCTACGTGTACGCCCTCACCATTGTGGACCATTACTCTCGTTTCCTGGTAGTAGTGCCTGTGAAGGACCAGACAGCCAGAACAGCAGCTAGAGCGTTCCAGGCATCCTTTTGTCGGCCTCACGGTTATCCGGAAAGGGTACTGACTGATCAAGGTCCTGCATTCGAGGCCGAAGTGTTCCAAGAGTTCTGTAACATGTACGGCTGTAAAAAAATCCGAACCACACCGTACCACCCCCAAACCAATGGACTGTGCGAGAAAATGAACCATGTGGTTATTGATATGCTGAAGACCCTACCTCTGGAAGAAAGGAACCAATGGCCAGAGAAGTTGCCAGATCTGGTAGACCTGTACAACCATATCCCAGTAAATTCGACCAACTGCAGCCCCGCTTACCTGATGCGAGCCAGGCCTGGCAAGTTGCCTGTAGACTTTGAGATGGGGACTGTGTCGCTTGAGGCGGTTCAAGAAATAGAGGATTGGGATACAGAACGGCAGCAGCGGTACCGTAAGGTCCAGGAATGCGTAGAGAGGAGCCTGTCTCAAGCAAGAACGAGACAGGAGCAGCATTACAATCAAACAGCCCCAGCAACTCCCTTAGCACCTGGAGAACAAGTCCTCAAGAAGAAGCGGAGGACGCATAAATTGGATGATCAGTGGGAAAACGAGCCCTACACCATTATCCCCTCCAACTTTGACAATAGTAAGGTATGCCTCATAAGCAAGGATGAAGGCAAGACCTATCAAGCAATTTCTCGAGACCGCCTGAAAGCATGCCCTGAACGGTGCAGAATCCAAAGAGAAATGGAAGAAGTACAAGGAAGTCCCCAAAGTCAAGAGAAAGAGGGGGAAATGATCCAAACAATCCTTGGAAAATTCCCCAAAACTTGGACCCGAATAAACAATGCCATAGTGGTACCAGTTTTGACGTTTCCGCAGTTGGTCGAGCCAGAAACAGAAGAGGTTCCGAATCCACCTAAAGAACCGTCCGCTCCAACACGAGATGACACGCCAGCAGTGGAACAGGAAGATCAACCCCCTGTCAGTGGTGAACCTGTCATACCCTTGGCGACTCTTAGACCACATAGGCAATCATCACGCTTACCTATCGGGGCTAGGCCTACCTGTAGTGCTGAGGTAGAAGACACACCAAGTAGTCAGGGGCAAACACCAGAGCCACACTGGACTCTTATAGTAATGTTTAAGTTTGTAACGTTCAAGTAATGCGCCTCCCATAATGGGATGAAATGTTCTAACATGCATGTTTGTTTCTACAGTCCGGGAGTACTGAATTTAACTAAGGGGGAGTGTGGCGCCCCAGGACCTGGTCGCCACAACAGCATTGCCCTTCCAAAGGGTTAATGCTGAGCCTGGAGGTAATTGGGAGATCTATTGGCCAGTAAGTTTAACACCCAACGCAGTTCTCCATCCGGCCAGCAGGTGGAGCTCTGAACCTGGAACTTCAGGGAGCATTCCTTAAGTCTAGCTGGAGGGAGGAAGTGTAGGCAGTCTGTAGGGAGAAGTAGAAGGAAGCAGACGCAGAGTGAGCTGTCCTGCAGAACTGGGGCCTAGAGCTAGAGTAGCTTGGCCCAGGGAAGCAGGAGTAGCTGAGAGGCAGCAGAGAGACTCGGACATCGGAGTCTGTAGTTGCCGGGGCATAAAATCCATCCCTGGTAGCTGAATCCGGAGGACAGGAGAGCTGCAAGCCCCTGGCCCAGAAGTAATCTGAAGGTACAGCTGCATTCCAAGGGCCCGGTGTGGACTCCAGCAGAGAAGCACCAGAGAGGGCCTGCGCAGTCTACCACACAGAGAAAGGGACGAACAACAAGTCCCAGCAGCAAGAGGGCAATTGCAAACCCAAAGTGCAGTGTCCTAAAACAGCAGAGAAAGATTAAGGAGTAGGCCTCATACTCAACTGGCCAAAGATCACCCCAGGCACTTCCAGGCCGGCCGGACCATCTTTACCATCTGTGACGGTCTCCCTGGACTAAGTTTCTGCCGAGTAAAAGAGGAGAAGGTAAAGAGACTACTGTTTGTGCCTGTTTCTTTCATTGCTTGTCGGCCCTGCACCGTGTTAGTCACACAGCACCATAGACTTCCACAAGTACCAACTGCGCCCCGGGCATTGCTCCACCTGTGGGGAGCAGTACCACCTTTGCTGCCATAACATCATCCCGGTGGCCTCACACAGCAGCGGCGGTTTAACAGCCGCATACCACAGGTGGCGTCACGAATACAAACTTAAAGTTATCAGCCACATATTAAACTGACACCCACCAGGGCCACGGAGCCGGGCCCAGCCACCACTGACTACCACCGGACTAGTCCGGCCCGGCACCGGGTGTCCCATAGCCCTGGGGTGGGCGAGTCAGATGCGTTTCAGCAGTGAAACTACAATAAAAATGCGTGTGTGTTTATTACCTGCGGATTTTCTGCATCTTCCACATCTGATGCCAGTCTGTAGGGAAAATCTGCGTATAAAATTCAGAGTACCTCTGAGAGAAATGTTGTGGATTTGAAACACGCACCGCAGGTCAGTTTACATTGAGTAAAAAAAAAAAAACAAACAACACAGTGGACATTATCTAATATATAAAGCTGAATGTGTGTATGTATGTGTGGATGTATGTGTGGATGTATATGTAGATGTGTGTGTGTGGATGTATGTGTGTATGTCCGGGATTGGCATCTGCACCGTCGCAGCTACAGCCACAAAATTTTGCACACTCACATGTCTGGACCCCGAGAGCGTCATAGGCTATGTTGTGAGGTGAAATTTTAACCCCGTGTGTTCCAATTTACCAATCAATTTTGCCCCTATCTACATAATGGGGAAAAAGTGAAACGAAAAGTGTATCCGCACCGTCGCATTTACAATCACAAAATTTTCACAGACACCTCATGTGACCCAGGGAACGTCGTAGACTATGTTTTGACAGGAAAATGCAACCCTGCGCTTTACAGTTACTCTCCAAAAAACATGGCTCTATTAAAGTAAATGGAGCCTGGAACTACAGGTTATTAGTAGGAGCTGTGATTGGTTGCTATAGGAACAAAAGACATTCATAGTATAAGACGCTTATATGCGAGGTAATAAGATGTCGGTGGTGAGATGGATAGAGAGAGACAGATCGAGACAGACAGAGAGACAGACAGAGATAGAGACAGACAGGGAAAGAGACAGAGAGATAGAGACAGACTGGGAAAGAGGCAGACAGAGACAGACGGTGAAAGAGACAGACGGTGAAAGAGACAGACCTGGAAAGAGACAGACCTGGAAAGAGACAGACCTGGAAAGAGACTGACCTGGAAAGAGACTGACCTGGAAAGAGACTGACCTGGAAAGAGACTGACCTGGAAAGAGACTGATGGGGAAAGAGACTGATGGGGAAAGAGACAGACAGACATGCAGACAGGGACAGAGACAGGCACACAGGGAAGGAGGAGACAACCAGAGAGACAGACAAAGATAGATGGGGAAAGACACAGACCTTGATAGAGACAGACGGGGAAAGAGACAGAGAAATAGAGACAGACAAGGAAAGAGACAGACAGAGACAGGCAGACAGGGAAAGAGACAGACAGGAAAAGACACAGATGGGGAGACAGACTGGGAAATAGACAGACCTAGAAAGAGACAGATGGGGAAAGAAACAGAGAGATAAAGACAGACAAAAAAAGAGACCGACAGAGACAGGCAGACGGGGAAAGAGACAGACGGGGAAAGAGACAGATGGGGAAAGAGAAAGACGGGGAAAGAGACAGACCTGGAAAGAGACAGACCTGGAAAGAGACAGACGGAGCACATTACTTGGCCAATTTAGTTAAATCTGTGTGGAATATCTGTGGTGTTGAAATATATGTTGTGAAATACATCTATTAGCTTAGTTTTTGCCTTTTAATAATTACATTTCTATCTATTTGTTTTGTGGTTTTTGTGTGCAGAATAAATTTTGGTTAATACATTCTATTTTGTTAACAACAGTTATTAACCCGGGCAAAGCCGGGTAGTACAACTAGTATTTAGATAAATCCCATCCAAGTTGCTGAAGCTGTAAAATACTGCATTCTTGACCAGGGCCAGATTAAGGTTAGTGGGGGCCCCTGGGCGGAAAATCTGATGGGGGCCCAATAATGTTAACAGTTTTAGCCATAACAGTAGAGCGCGAACTGTAGCATTTAGATATAAATCCAATGAGCATGTATCTTATCCTGTTGTTCTGCCACATTCAGATTTACAGTACTATAATACAGATACAGTCCAGGATAACTCAAAGCAGTCCACTTATACACAGAAAAATCAAGGATCGCGCTGTTCCCTGCTGCCATCGGTGGCCCAGTGATGCAATCACGGGAAGACGATGGTTGCCATGGTAGCAATGGGTCATGTAATTGTGACGCCATGGCCTATCAGGTCGTCACAGGGTATTGTGCAACCTGCCCTTCAGCACAGTATCCAATCATGCTTGGTTACAGATCCCTGTTCTTTCGTGTTGCTAAAATCAGAGCCAGTCAAAACCCTAGGAACACTTTATACCATACCCACCAGACCCACCATTGGGGGGCCTGAAGGGAATAGGGCCGCCCACTTGGGGGGTTGGTAGGGGAAATTGAAAAAGTGAAAGGAGAAGTGAGAAAAAAGTGAAAAGAAGTGGAAGGAGTAGGAGGTAGAGCATGACTCTCTGAGAGGGAGAGGTCACTGGTAAGGAGCAGGGCTCCTGAAGTCTCCTAGGTGGCAGACGTTGGTCTGGGCCTGGTAGGAGCTGGAACCCCGGTCACAGGGGATCATGTCAAGGGGCACGGATTGCCGAGGAGGGCAGCCGGCGGCCTTGAGCTATCTCCGGGCAGGGGCCAGGGCACGACGGGGTACGCGGACCCTAGGCCGGGAAGTAGCTTCGTCCTGGTAATTTACCCGACGGGGGTGAAGTCTTCAAGATTCATCCCTCACCCGCTCCAAAATCGGGGTACTAGCGCACCGATGGGATAGGACTTTTCCCACAAGCACAGTCCATCAAATCCAAAGCGTGAGCACTGAGAGCAAGCTCACTCCGTTCGCTATATCGGTGAGCGGGACCCAATTAGTTCCACACTATAGGGTCCAGACAGTGGAAAAGGTC
Organism: Anomaloglossus baeobatrachus; assembly: GCF_048569485.1. Lineage (NCBI taxonomy): Eukaryota > Metazoa > Chordata > Amphibia > Anura > Aromobatidae > Anomaloglossus > Anomaloglossus baeobatrachus. The sequence continues at coordinate 672,319,635 of NC_134354.1, forward strand.
ACAGGCTAACAAGCAACACCAAGGGCACGGATCCAAGTGTGCTCCCTCCTTGCTGCAACGGTGCTCAGAATTTCGGATTTACAAGCTGTCGGTGTCAGTATTCTTGGACTGAGTGAGTACGCAGAGACCCTTTCCCTTCCCAACGGCACCACTCACTGCCATCACCGGGCCCTGGGGCACAACCCCCTACCCACGAAGGGGTTAAACACGTTGCTGCCATACCACCACCACCGGGCTCCCCAACAGCAGCGGTGGTACTCCACCTTACCATGCACTGTGGGTGGCGTCATGAACTTCCTAATCCCCTGTATATAGCCCCCCCTTTTTAAATTCGAGTGTCCGCATGAACCCCCGGGTCCGGAGACCACTTGAGCCACCGCGGTTCCGGATCCGAGTGGCTCGGCTGCTGACATGGGGGCGGTACATAATGACCCCTGTTGCGATCATGACATATATGACATTTTATGTCAGAGACAACAAAGCACCGACTCACTAAGGAACACTGAAGATCAACAGGGATGCACAAGTGATCAGACTCCTGATCCTTATAGCTCCCTAGGGGACTAGTAAAATTAATACAAAATGTAAAAAAAAGTTTTTAAAAAATATGAACAAATTAAAAAAAATAAAAAGTTCAAATCACCCACCTTAATCATAATCATAATCACAGACGAGGATTCTTTACTGTACGAGCAGTGAGACTATGGAACTCTCTGCCGCATGATGTTGTAATGAGTGATTCACTACTAACATTTAAGCAGAGCCTGGATGCCTTTCTTGAAAAATGTAATATTACCAGTTATGTATATTAGATTTTATGACAGGGTATTGATCCAGGGAACTAGTCTGATTGCCGGATGTGGAGTCAGGAAGGAATTTTTTTCCCCACTGGAACTTGTTTGCCACATTGGGTTTATTTTGCCTTCCTCTGGATCAACATGTTAGGCTACGGGTTGAACTAGATGGACTTAGAGTCTCCCTTCAACCTTAAAAACTATGATACTATGATACCTTTCACTCCATTGAAAATAAAACTGTTCAAAAACTAAACACATACTTGTTATCGCCGAGTTCAGAAATGCCTGATCAATAAAAATATAAAATCAATTAATTAGATTGGTACATGGTGTGGCGAGAGAAAATCCAAAATTACGTTTTTTGGTCGTGAAAATTTTTTTGAAAAATCCAATAACGGGCGATCAAAAAGTAGCATCTGTGTAAAAATTGTATAATTAAAAACACCAGCTCAAGACACAAAAAAAAATAAGCAGTCACTGAGCCCCAGATCCCGAAAAATGAGAACGCTATGGGTTTCAGAAAATGGCGCCAAAAGCACAATTCTTTTTTTGGACAAACTTCTGAATTTTTTGGTTTGGTATCCACGAAACTAGTACTGACCTGAGGCATCACACTGACATGTTTGTTTTACCATATAGTGAACCTGGTGAAAAAAGCATCCCAAAAACAATCATGCAATTGCACTTTTTTGCAATTTCACCACACTTGGAATTTGTTCCCGTTTTCCAGTACAATATATGGTAAAACTTATGATTTCACTCAAAAGTACAATTCGTCACGCAAAAAATAAGCCCTCATATAGCAAGATTGACAGAAAAATAAAAAAGGTATGGCTCTCGGAAGAAGGGGAGCAAAAAACAAAAACACAAAAAACGGATAATAGCCTGAGGGTGAAGGGGTTAAATACAGTACAGTAATGTAGTCTATACTTTTTCCCTGTGTTGTTTCTCATTATTACACATAATTTATAGACCTCTATGATTTGATTGCTTTGCCCATGTGGCTTGGATGGGTGTTACCGACATCTGGTGAGAAATTCATGTGAATAGCATCTATAGAAATATATTTACTTAGAAAATTGGTGACGTGTTCAATTCTTATTTCACCAGCTGTATATAGCAAAACTGATAACTGTCAGTGAAAGACGGCAACATGCCTGGCGTAGCAAGCAAAAAATAACCTGCCTCTAATATTTCAATTTTGAGTGCTATAATACTATGACAAAATTTTATGAAGTCATTATGAATAACAAAACTGATAGCTGTCAGTGAATGGCACTCAGCAATACATCTGGCACATGTACACGGAATGAACACATTACACTACAGGGGGCATCATTTTACTGTAAGGGGTTATGTAATTATACTACAGGAGGCTGTTATTTCACGATAAGTTGGTATATGAATATATGACACACCCCAGGGCTTTGGGGTACTCGGTCCCGGGCAGTATATTTACTGAGACAGTTCACTGGGTGGCCGTTGCCCAGTTCCGTGACCCTGGGAGATGCTTAAAAGGCATTATGTACATGGGAATGATAATTATGTTTTTGTCATGACGCCATTTGCGGGTTGCGGCTATGTAGATGGAGCCGCCGCTGGACAGTCTCTCGCTGCTGGGAATGATGTTAATGGCAGCCTGGAAGTTGGGCCCTCCGCAAGTAGGGCCAGGCCCAGGGGGTAGATAATGGTGTTTGTTGCTGGGGTCTGCTGATAATACTGGGTGCGAAAAGAAGGTAGGCCACACAAGGGACTGCACTTGTTGCTGGCAACCCAATGGAGGCTGGTCCTCACCACTGGTCCCCTTAGTTCCAGTGCCGGTGGCTGACCTGGTAGGTTTCTTCCCCTGCAGCTGTCTCTGGTTGGTGGGTCCCCATGGCTTGGAGCATCTGGAGGTCCCCTCCTGGTTGCCTCTCAATCTTAGTCCGTACAGCAGGTAACTTGAACTCTGTTGGGCCAGATCCCTGTCTTGTTCCCAGGTTCTCCCGTCGTTACTGTGCCCCGAACGTTTGGGTCGGTGAGGTCCTGGATGGTCTTCTCACCGTGCAGATTTTTATCAGGTCTGCCTGGAGCGTTTTCCTGACCAAGAGCTCTGCACCCCGCCAGTGCTATGATTCAGAGAGTACTCCACTGTACTCCTTTGGCAACCACACGCCTGAGCCTGACAGGTCACTGCTACAATCTCCCGCCAAGACCGTTACGTCCGTTTCCTTTCACTTCCACCTACTGACTGTCTGACCCCTCCTCCCTGGTTGTCATCTAGTGGACTGGATCGGTTCCACCCCTAAGTGGTCATCCAGGGATTGTACGAATGTTTTGGTGTTACCGGCACTGGTCTTCCAGGTTCCTGGGGGTAGGCCCTGCATCTTTGAAAGGATGCAGTTCCTTGTAGCTCCTTATGGCTCAGGGGCGCTACATTTACTCAAAAAGGGGATAATGATTATAGTCAAAAGGGTGGGGGACATTATTCTATGATTATCCTCCAGGATTGAGGTGTGTTACTCTATTATACTTCAGGGGAAGGGGGGGGGGCGATATTTTATGATTGCTCTCCAGGGGAGGGGAGTGCTATTCTATGATAATAATCTACGGGGGAGGGAACATTATTATATGATTATAATCAGAGTCGGACTGGGGTGTCTGGAGCCCATCAGAGGAATTGACTCCAGGGGCCCACCCTAGAGGGATATGTAAATACCTGTTAGCCGTTATCCCCGTTATAGTGGAGCATTGACTGTGAAGTACATCTCCTGTGCAAACACAATAACCGATGTACAATTACAGTAGTTTGCAGTAAGGGGGATCTTTGGTGACAAGTTATCACCGATCCACAGGTTAGGTAGGTGATCACTTATAGAATGAATGGATCAGGGGATGAGTCGGACATCAGCTCCACTTTCAAGGGGATAAAAGTTGCACAATCGGTGCATGTCCCAGCAATCGGTCTTCACAGATGAATAAGTTATCACTGATCCTTAGGCCACGTTCACATGTTCAGTATTTGGTCAGTATTTCTAAGCCAAAACTAGGAGTGGGTTAAAAATGCAGAGGTGTTTCTATTATACTTTTCCTCTGATTTTACCACTCCTGGTTTTGGCTACAAGTACTCAGGTAAAATACTGACCAAATACTCAACATGGGCACATGGCCTTAAAATAGGCGATTACTTAGCATATTTGCTACAGTGTAATAGTCATAGGACAGGGAGGGTTTAAACATTCAAGTATTTAATTTCTACTGGAAAAAATCTGCCCTTTATTGATAGAGAGAAAAAATGTCGTCCAAACACAACAAAATCCACTATACCAAGACCAATAATACCACATACAAGGGAGAAATATCTCAACACTATGACCAGTCCACATAAATGACCAAATAATACCACATACAACAAAGAAATACCACCGCACTGTGACCAGACCACATATTACCATCACACAGTGCACGAATAATAATACTACAATAATGATCATTAATAAATACCATAATACTAACACTAATATTACTATGAGTGCCATTATACACAGGAGCTCTGTGTATAGTGTCAGTGTACATGTAATACAGTGATCACCAGTGACATTATACTCTGCATATAGTGTATATTGTGTGTGTGTGTGTGTGTACATGTAATAGACTGACTTACCAGTGACGAGTCTAGTTGATGTTATTCATCTTCGCTTCTCCTCTCGCTCCTTGATAAAGCAACAGGGCGAAACACGTGTCGGAGTGAGGGGCCGTGGACTGTCTACTATACCACCTAGATATCTTGGTAAATACATTGTCTTTAATATTTTTGCTTTAGAAATTGCCATTATGTGTCTGTATATATTTATGGGTGGGAGTCTTGTATTCTTTAGGATGGCCACTTAAATTATTGCTTAAATTTTGATATGAACATCTAATTATTTATATACTTATTTATTCTATTACTCTATTTATTTTGGTGGCTTTCATATTCCCTCCCCCTAGCACATTGGCACTTTAATCGCATTAGTCTTGAGAAAAAAATTTTTCTCTGAGACAATCCTTGCCTGATACTAATTGGCCATATATATCCAATATAGGTGGAAATTACTTATTTATTAAAAAATTCCTATGAAATGTGTATACATGGAATTTTTATGGCATGATTAAATATGACATTCAGTCCATGACCCTTAGTATTGTACATATCATCTTGCACTTTTTCTTGCTGTTTTTCTATTGTATTTTTTGTATGATTTTAACTTATATTTCAATAAAAATTCATTTTTAATCTATTTATATTGTTACTTCTGCATATAGTGTATAGTGTGTGTGTGTATGTGTGTGTGTGTGTGTGTGTGTACATGTAATAGACTGACTTACCAGTGACGAGTCTAGTTGATGTTATTCATCTTCGCTTCTCCTCTTCATCTAGCACTGACCGCCATCACTTCTTCCTGCCATGACACAACTCTGCAGAAAATAACACATAGTCACTTATAGCTGATCACTCCCAGGGCACATTCCAAACTTCCCCCAATTTCTACACCACGTCAGACTTTTGTTCCCCCATTATAGACAGTATCCTCAAAATTAAGTTATATTACAGCAGTAATAATGTCCCCTAATTTTCCCCTACAGTAATTATATTCACCATTTGCCACCATAAACCAAGCCTCGTTCTGGCACCATATAGTAATAATATCTCCCATTCTGGTCCCCTTTATTAATAATGTCCCCATCCTGGCCGCCATTATTTGATAAAGTCTCCCATCCTGGGCTCCTATGTTCCCTCAAATGATAGTTCATTCCTAAGGTGGGGAGACACTACAACTGGTAGTGATTGGACGTGGGGCTCCCGTGATGTCACAATGTAATGTGAGCCACGAATCGTGATTACTGACATCGCTGAAACGGTGCCAGCACCAGAGGTGAATACAGGGTCTTTTATTTTAGCTGGGGAAAGCAAAGGGAATCAGAAGGGGTTGTTAACTGCTTCCTGCACAAAATATCCACCCTCCAAAATAGCCCCACAAAGTACCCCTTTCCATAATGTTGCCCCAAAACCTGCCCTTTCTATAATATGTCCCCATACTACGTCTCTGCATAAAGACCCTTCCGCTCCTCATTATACTAATTATACTATGCCACATTTCACAATCTCCTTCCTAGTTGCCCCTTCCTGTCCCACATTTCCCCATTCTGTCCCCCATTGCCCATCTGTCCCCCACTGCCCCATTTTGTCCCCCATTGCCCTATCCCAAGGGTGGGGAACCTTTTTTGCTGGGGGCCATTTAGAAATGTCTACCAACCTTCAGGGGCCTCAAAAAATTCAAACATCACAGGAGGGGCTGGGGACATACATACACCACGGGAGGGGTTGGGGACATATACACATCACAGGAGGGGCTGTGGACATATATATATGCACATTACAGGAGGGGCAGGGGCATGGACATTACTGCCGGGCACGGACAGCACTAGAGGGATATATGGTCAGGACTGAGGGAGCACAGACATCACCATGGGTGGCACACAGCACTAGGTTGGTGGCACACAGTACTAGGGGTGTACACAGCAGCGGGAGGCAGGAAGCTCACAGTGGCAGGAGGCTCACAGTGGCAGGAGGCGGGAGGCTCACAGCAGGGGGAAATGTGAGGCTCAACGCAGGGGGAGGCGGGAGGCTCGCAGCAGGGGGTGGCAGGTACAATAGGTAGGCTCACAGCAGGGGGAGGCAGGTTCAACAGGGAAGCTCAAAGCAGGGGGGGCAGGAGGCTCACAGCAGGGGGAGCAGGAGGCTCACAGCAGGGGGAGGCAGGAGGCTCACAGCAGGGGGTGGCAGGAGGCTCACAGCAGGGGGTGGCAGGAGCCTCACAGCAGCGGGTGGCAGGAGGCTTACAGCAGTGGGTGGCAGGAGGCTCACAGGAGCGGGAGCCAGGAACCTCACAGCAGCAGGTGGCAGGAGGCTCACAGCAGTGGGAGGCTCATGTGGCGCCCTGGACAAGCCAGGGGCCACAGGTAACAACACACAAACACCCCTACCCCCAGCAGTTTCAAAGCAGACATCCCCAGTGAAACTTGATGGAGTTTAGCTGGCCTCAGGCAGGAAACAAGCAGAGACAAGTCTAGGAGAGGAAGAGAGAGGAGGGCTGCAGAGAGGCAGACACAGACTGGGGCCTAGGTTGGAGCCTAGGGCCCTTGTGCAGCAGAGAGTGAGGCAGACGGTAGTGGCCGTCTGCAGGGAGCCGGGCAGACAGTTGGTGGAACCGCAGGTAGCCGGGGCTGGGCGGTGGCCCACCGGTACTGAATCGGGGAGCCAGCTGGAAACCGGAGCACAGGAGGAGCGTACGGAAGGTGCAGGAAAGGACTTACATTACCAACCTGGGGTCAGGGGAAAACACCGCAGCCGCCTGTGGGACCCGTCCATCCAGCCGTTTGTTGAGTTTTTGAAGAGGAAGGGAGCGAGATCTGAATCTGCGGACAGACCTCGCCGTCCAGTGGATTGTGTGGGATTTCTGGGACTCTGAAAAGGACTATTACGTTGTGATCTGGCACTTTGGATTATCGGGAGGTGCCCCCGAATCTGTTTTATTTGGACTTGTCGTGTGCTGTTCCTGTATTCCTTTTAGTAAACCTGTTGGATCATCCTCGGCCTGTTGTCTCTCTTTGCTCTGATGTACACCCCGTCACAAACTGGTGGCAGCAGCGGGATCAGAGCAGAAGAAATGGAGGACAACAGCCAATCGACGTCTGAAACCAGAACCTCAGGATACAGGAACTGGACTGTGGCGAGTCTACAAACAAAGGCCCGTGAATTAGGTGTCGGCTACAAAGGACTCTCTAAGGAGCAACTAATTGAGGCATTGGAACACGCTTGCCTGCAAGATGGCACCGAGGAACAATTTCCACAGCAAGGGGAGCAAAGACGGGAGCCGGAGGTGAATACCCAAAAAAGTCAATGGGTTGTGTGGTACAAGGAAAAGATGGCACTGCTTGGAGATGAGGCCACCATAGAAGATAAGAGGGAGGCCATGCGTGGAGCTGAAGAGAAGGAGCGCAGGATGGAGGAGATGGCATTGCTGGATAAGCAGCTCGCTGTGGAAGCCGCGAGAGGTTCCAGACAGACTGTAACCCCAGCACCCATCATGAGGGAACTTCCCAGAGTGTCCCGCAAAGACTTCAAGCAGTTTAATGAGGCTGCTGGTGACATTGAGGGCTTCTTCCAGGACTTTGAGCATCAGTGTCGATTAATGGAAGTCCCAGAAAGGGAGCGCATCCGGCATCTGGTTGGGCTCTTAGAGGGTGGAGCTGCTGCAGCCTATAGAGCTATGGACCCTCGGTGGAACTGTGAGTATGCGGATATTAAACAGACTATTCTAGAACATTATGCTGTAACGCCAGACACTTACAGGACCCAGTTCCGTACTCTAGCATGTGATGAGGAAGTGTCCTTCAAGATGTATGCCCACAAACTCAAACATCTGTGGCATCGTTGGTTGGAGGCAGAGGAGGCCTTAACCTTGGAGACCGTCCTCCAGGTCCTCCTAAAAGAGCAGTTTTACTTCAAGTGCCCCGCTGAGATCCGGGAATGGGTGCGTGAAAGGAGACCAGCCACTGTGGAGGAAGCTGCAGCTCTAGCTGATGAGGCTCTCACCATCAAGCCTCAGTGGAAAAAACTACTACCCAGTGAGAAAAAAAAAAACAACCCCCCAACGCTGGTGGCCCCTGGTCCTTCTGGCCCCAATGTTCACCATCACCCTAGACCGTCAACTCATGGGGACCTTCGTGTGACTGTGCCTCGCATTACTCATGCTCCACCTTTGGGAATACGACGCGGAGGAAGAATCCCAGAGCGCAGATGTTATGGATGTGGGCAGCCTGGGCACATGCAATTCCAATGTCCAGGTGTTCGTAGACAGAACAGCTACAGACCGCCTTTGCCTGTTCATTACCTACAGACACCTTCACCAGGAGAAGAGCTGGATTCTGTGCCTGATGACTTGCCAAGTGACTCAGATATCCTGGCTCCCCTACCCGGAGTCTATGGGGTGCGAGCTCCAGCCACCTGTTCTTCTGATCTTCAGGACAAACATCTACAGGAGGTCGTGCTGGATGGCCAAAAAGTTGTTGGCTTCCGTGACACTGGGGCTTTCCTCACCATAGCCGATCCCCGAGTAATTCAACCACAAGCAATTCAAAAGGGACCAGGAATTGCCATTGAACTGGCAGGAGGTACCCAGAGATATATTCCAAGAGCGAGTGTGACCCTGGATTATGGCTTTGGGGCAAAACAATGTGTGGTCGGTGTGATGAGCGGCCTCCCTGCAGACGTTCTTCTAGGAAATGATGTGGGGAATCTTCATTGCCACTTTGTCGGTGCGGTAACCAGAAGTCAAGCCAAGAGAGCAGCCCATGTGGACGTGTACAACCCATCCATGGAACTGAGGCCACCAGAACTGCCATTACAGCCGGTGAGTGATTCTTCTTGTGGGGATAATAGGAATGTTACTTGGGATAAAGTTCAGTTTAGACAAGAAGTAGAGACTGACCCCACCCTTGCTAGTTTTAGAACTCGGGCTGAAATAGGGCAGCTAGGGGAAAACGGAGAAAGAATTATCAGAGAAAATGGACTTCTGTATCGGGTTGCCAATGCCGACTCCCTAGATAAGCCCTGGACTTATAGCAAACAGCTGATTGTTCCTCAGAAGTACAGAATTCCCCTATTACACCTGGCTCATGACATTCCTACGGCTGGCCATCAAGGCAAAACCCGCACCGAGAGACGATTGACTCAAACTTTTTATTGGCCGGGGATTTCCCAAGCAGTGGCGCATTTCTGCCGAACTTGTGACATATGTCAGCGTAGAGGGCGACCCGGAGATCACCCAAAGGCACCCCTGCAACCGCTCCCTATAATAGAAGAACCCTTTCAAAGAGTAGCTGTTGATATCATTGGACCTCTGGCTAAACCAAGTAAATCTGGAAAGCAGTACATTCTCACTGTTGTGGACTACGCCACCCGATATCCAGAAGCCGTGGCCTTGTCAAGTATCTCTGCAGCCAAGGTGGCCGAGGCCTTGGTTATTATTTTTACCAGAGTAGGATTCCCCAGTGAGATCTTGTCGGACCAAGGCTCCCAGTTTATGTCAGAGTTGGTCCAGTGTCTGTGGCGCACCTGTGGAGTACGAGCGATCCGAACGACCCCGTATCATCCCCAAACAAATGGACTTTGTGAACGATTCAACGGCACTCTGAAGAATATGCTGAGGGCCTTCACGGACCGAGATTCAGACTGGGAGAAGTACCTACCCCATCTCTTGTTTGCCTATCGGGAAGTTCCCCAGGAGTCCACTGGGTTCTCCCCCTTTGAACTACTCTATGGAAGAAAGGTCCGAGGACCCTTAACCCTGCTCAAGGAATACTGGGAGGGGCAAGTTGAAGATACAGGAACCCCTGTTGTCCCTTATGTTCTAAAGCTGCGAGAAACCTTGGCCCAACTTGCTAGTTTTGCACAGAGTCATTTGCGTATGGCTCAAACCAGACAGAAGACATGGTATGACCGTAACGCACGCTATCGGGAGTTTGTAGAAGGACAACAAGTCTTAATGATTGTTCCCCATCGGCAGAATAAACTGCAGACCACATGGGAGGGTCCCTTCCGGGTTCTCAGAAAACTGAATGATACCAATTACCTTCTTGCTTTAGATGATCAGGGGCTAAGGCAAAAGACTGTCCATGTGAATATGATTAAGGAGTACCATGACCGGAACATTCCAATGATAGCAAGCTGTCGGTTGGCTTCAGAAGATGGTCAAGAGGATGAGGACTCTCTACCTGATCTCGTGGAAGCAGCGAGAGCCCCATCCACTGTGGAACAGGTTCCCCTGGGAGATTACCTGGACTCCTTACAGAAAATCCAGATGCTGGAAGTGCTTCAACAGAGACGGGCTGCTTTCTCGTCCCAACCAGGTCGAACCACCGTCACCCAACATCATGTGGACACTCAGGGCATCCGTCCCATACAACTGGCTCCTTACCGGGTACCTGAATCAGTTCGAAACACCATGCAGCACGAACTGGAGGAGATGTTACAGCTTGGGGTAATCCAGGCCTCCCATAGCCCTTGGGCCTCCCCTGTGGTGTTAGTACCCAAGAAGGATGGGAGTACTCGATTTTGTGTGGACTATCGGCGACTAAACGACCATACCGTCAGCGATCCTTACCCAATGCCTCGTATTGACGAACTTCTAGACCGACTGGATGGGTCCCGATATGTCACTACCTTGGATCTCAGTAAGGGATACTGGCAGATCCCTCTAACGGATGAAGGGAGAGAACGGTCCGCTTTTATAACCCCCTTTGGTCTGTATGAATTTCTAAGCATGCCTTTTGGAATGAAAAATACCCCGGCCACCTTCCAGAGAATGGTGGATCAGATCCTCCGGGGATGTGATGACTTTGCTTGTGCCTACTTGGATGATATCGCCGTCTTCAGCCACACATGGGAGGAACATCTGAATCAAGTAGCCATTATTTTGGACCTGATTCTTGCAGCCGGCCTAACTATTCGACCCGATAAATGCCAATTGGGGATGGGGGAAGTCCAGTACCTAGGACATAGAGTGGGAGGAGGGAAGCTCCGACCTGAGCCTGCCAAAATCCAGGCTATTAGAGACTGGCCTGTACCCCAAACTAAGAAACAAGTTATGGCTTTTCTGGGCACTGCCAGTTATTACCGAAAATTTGTTTCTCATTTCAGTACTGTGGCCAAGCCTCTTACCGACCTGACCAAGAAAACAATGCCCCGGCTGGTGATCTGGACTCCAGCCTGTGATGAGGCTTTTAACCGGCTGAAGGATGCTTTGATCTGCGATCCTGTCCTGGCTGCTCCAGACTACAAGAGGAGATTCATTGTGCAAACGGATGCCTCTGCTTATGGACTGGGAGCTGTCCTCAGCCAGGTGAATGCAACTGGGGACGAGCACCCCATCGCCTACCTCAGCAGGAAACTGCTGGACCGAGAAGTGGCCTATGCAACTGTTGAGAAGGAATGTCTGGCTGTAGTGTGGGCCCTTAAGAAACTACGGCCGTATCTGTATGGACGGGAATTCACTGTGGTTACTGATCACAATCCCCTCACCTGGCTGAACAGAGTCTCTGGGGACAATGGACGATTACTGCGATGGAGCCTGGCTCTGCAGCCCTATAACTTTACCATACAATATAGAAGGGGCAGCCAACACCAAAATGCAGATGGACTGTCCAGGCAAGAGGAGCCCTGAGTCCTGTCAGCCATGCCTGCGTGTACTTAACCAGCAACCTGTAGAGGTCCCTAGTACGTACACAAGTTGGGAGGGGAAGGAATTGTCATGATGTATTTTACCTTCTCACTGTATTTGCTGTAATACTATGTCAGGATGTGATGTCACTTTCCTTTGGTTGTACTTACTGAACACTTTGAAATGTCTTGGGATGTAAGTAACCATACCTTCCCCCATCTCCTGTGTCTCTGGGCCCATAATGCAATTATCTCTTGTCCACACAGCCAGGGGAACTTCTCATTGTTTCGTAAGCAGTGGATAACGCCAACTACACAAACCTGTAGACATCTCGGAGCCAACCTTCTAGAATCTTCTAGTGGGCCCAACCATTGCATAGACCCCTACCCTTGAGGGGCGGGCCCACGAGCTCAGACAGTACACTCCTGTTTCTAAATGCAGTTGGGAGTTGAGTTTTTGAAGAGGAAGGGAGCGAGATCTGAATCTGCGGACAGACCTCGCCGTCCAGTGGATTGTGTGGGATTTCTGGGACTCTGAAAAGGACTATTACGTTGTGATCTGGCACTTTGGATTATCGGGAGGTGCCCCCGAATCTGTTTTATTTGGACTTGTCGTGTGCTGTTCCTGTATTCCTGTTAGTAAACCTGTTGGATCATCCTCGGCCTGTTGTCTCTCTTTGCTCTGATGTACACCCCGTCACACCCCACCCCCAGCAGTTTCAAAGCAGACATCCCCAGTGAAACTTGATGGAGTTTAGCTGGCCTCAGGCAGGAAACAAGCAGAGACAAGTCTAGGAGAGGAAGAGAGAGGAGGGCTGCAGAGAGGCAGACACAGACTGGGGCCTAGGTTGGAGCCTAGGGCCCTTGTGCAGCAGAGAGTGAGGCAGACGGTAGTGGCCGTCTGCAGGGAGCCGGGCAGACAGTTGGTGGAACCGCAGGTAGCCGGGGCTGGGCGGTGGCCCACCGGTACTGAATCGGGGAGCCAGCTGGAAACCGGAGCACAGGAGGAGCGTACGGAAGGTGCAGGAAAGGACTTACATTACCAACCTGGGGTCAGGGGAAAACACCGCAGCCGCCTGTGGGACCCGTCCATCCAGCCGTTTGTTTCAACAGAGACTCTGTGTGCATCATTGGGCTGAGTGAGTACCACCGTGCCGTGCGGCACAGCGCTGCCCCTGCGACCCTGCACCTCACCAGGCCCCGCAACCTGCCTGCCATCACGCATCCAAACCCCCATCACTGGGCCCCGGGACAACCAACCCCCTACCCACGGAGGGGACATAACAACTACGCTGCTCCCTGTCATCGCTCCCGGGATCCCCGTCCAGAGCAGCGGTGGTGTCACAACCTCACCACAACCGTGGGTGGCGTCACGGACAATCTCCCTTACCTAACCCCCTTTTTACTGTGGAGCCTGGGATCACAGACCGGGTCACGCCACCGTGATACCCACAGAAGTGACCTCGTGGCCCGGATCTGAGTACCCCTTATCCACGGGCGACACACTCACATCAGCAGAAGACAGGAGGTTCACTGAAGGGGAAGGCAGAAGTGCTTACCTGGTGCCTCCGCTTGCTGTTCTTCCATGCGGCCCCGATGATGACGCATGTTGCTGAACTCCTCCGCCTCAGCCCTGACACTGCACTGTTCAAATGTATGTGTGCCTGAAAGATGCAAGTACATTTGAATATGAGAGGCGACATCTGCAGGTCCTGCACACACCTCATTTTGTGCAGGCCTGAGGACTCCTGCAGTGCAGGACCTTTGGTGAGTCACATGACTGTGATGTCACCACAGGTCCTTCTGCAACTGCGGAAACTGCAGAGATCGCACAGAATTTATGCGATCACTGCAGTTTATGATGAAAAGCCTGGGGGCCCATCAGAGCATGGGGGCCCAGTCTGCCCGCTCTAACGCTGGCACTGAGAAACACCCCTGCCCAGCCCACAATAACAAGCCTGCTGTACCCCTCACAATATAAAGCATGGGGGCCCACTGGGGGAGGGATCATTATTATGTGATTATCATCGAAGGAAGGGGCTTAAATTATGATTATATGAAAAGGGAATAGTTTAAAGTGAACCTGTCAGGTCCCCTATGCGCCGCGGAACACGAGCAGTTCGGGGTGCATATCTCTAATCCCTGCCTAGCCGTCCCTGTATACACTCGCATAGATAAATAAATCTTTAGAAAGAGTATTTCTAAAGATCTTTTACCGTATGCTAATGAGCGTTAGTTCCCCTGGCTAGCCGGCTCCATTAGCATGTTAATACGCCCCTGTAGGTGTGCTAACATGCTAATGAATGTGCAGCGTCAGAGGATGGTCTCACTCACCTCTCCGGCTGCCATCGCTGCCCGATGCTGGATTTCAGCTGAGTGCGCATGACCCTGGATGTTCAGTCATGCGCACAACTTCAGTGTGAAGCCAGGACGCGTACACCCGGCTTCATAGTGTCATGCGCACTGAGCCGAAATCCAGCGTCGGATGCGATGGTAGCAGAGAGTGAGATCATTCTCTGATGCTGCACATTCATTAGCATAATGCACAAAAACGGCTTTGACTCTGTTTCAGTGCAGTTTACTTCCAGGAAGTACAAATTTGGTGCTGAAACCTGGTGCAGACATTTCAGCACCAGATTGCCTATTGTGGCAACTTAGCCTAAAGCGGACTTTACACGCAACGACATCGCTAACGAGATGTCGTTGTGGTCACGGAATTCGTGACACACATCCAGCCTCGTTAGCGAAGTCGTTGCGTGCGAAACGCACGAATGACCCGTTAACGATCAAAATTACTCACCTAATCGTTGATCGTTGACCGGTCGTTCCAATCCCGATTATCGTTGCTATTGCAGGATGCAGGTTGTTCGTCGTTCCTGCGGAAGCACACATCACTATGTGGGACACCGCAGGAACGAGGAACCTCACCGTACCTGCGGCCGCCCGCAATGAGGAAGGAAGAAGGTGGGCGGGATGTTCGGCCCGCTCATCTCCGCCCCTCCGCTTCTATTGGGTGGACGCTTAGTGACGCCGAACAAACCGCCCCCTTAGAAAGGAGGTGGTTCGCCGGCCACAGTGACGTTGCTAGGCAGGTAAGTATGTGTGACGGGGACTACAATGTTGTGCGCCACGGGCAGCGATTTGTCCGTGACGCACAATCGACGGGGGCTGGTGCTTTCACCAGCGACATCGCTAGCGATGTCGCTGTGTGTAAAGCCCACTTTAGGCTTTGTTCCCACTATGAGTTTTTGATGCTTATTTTAGCTCAAGAAAAAATGCAACATCTTAGGCCACGTGCAAATGTTGGGTATTTGCTGTGTTTCTTACCTCAGTGTTTGTAGCCAAAACCAGGAGTAGGTAAAAAATTCAGAAGTGGTGCCCGTGTTTCTATTATGCTTTTCCTCTGATTGTTCAACTCCTGGATTTAACTTACAAATGCTGAGGTAAAAAACTCACCAAATACTCAATGTGTGCACGTGGTCTTACAGGTCTAGGAAAGTGGATGGGATTTATAAAATCTTTTCAATATCTCAGTGGGGACATTGAGTTTTAGATGTGGATTTTCCCCATAGAATGGCTTTACATGTAAAAAAAAAATCCACAGGTAAACAACGCATAATTGTTTTTAGTGTGTTTCCACTGCAGAAACGGTCTAAAAAAACACGACATAGCAAAAACAAATACTGAGGTAGAAAACTCACCAAATCCTCAATGTGTGCACGTGGCCTAATAGGTGCAGAAAATCTCTCCAAATACTTATTGTGGGAATGTAGCCTTTCCGTTCTCAGCTCAGATTTTATTTAGATGTCAAATTATCATTTATATTTTCTATCCATAGATTTCAAGGATAGAACACGTACCCATCGAGAACATGGACACATGACCATTTTTGATCTGAGACATGGAAGAAAATTGACATACAAATGTATGACTCCCTGAAAATCACAGATACCACTTATTGCCATAAATGTTGAGTCTGTAGTTAACATTGCAAGGATAGAAAAAGCTTTAAAATTTAATTTTTAATATTAGGAAATCACTGTTGGTAAAAATGGACATTGACCAAACACTGTTGAACATCGGACCATTTTTTTTTGTTTACCGGAAAAATCTCTGATGTCTGAATAAGGCCATAGTTTTTTCGGCAGTTGAAGCTCCTATTCTTGTTCTGCGATCAGGTGGTAAATCTGCTTTAGAGAAGAGTCTCTGACTTATCACAGATGTTGCTGGTCTTTTTACCGTAGATGTAGCATGTGTCCTCCATTATCATAATCCAGAGCATTGGGAGCCCAGGATGTAAATCCACACGTGTTGCTGCTGCCTGATAATTAGAAAGTGGCAATTATTGTTACTTCCTACTTATCTCCGAGGACACACACGATGAGTTAACTCAATGTAAGGACACATGATGCTCTGGAGCAGAAATCATCACAGCTGCTACATTTATAATAATGAGACAATTGTGCCAATACAGATAGTGAACCGAATATACAGAGAATCAGACTGCAGAGGCTGAGCACTCAGCAACGCTAAATCAATGCTTCTTTATAAAAAAGAAAGGGACTGCAAAGTAGAGATTGCATGAAAGCGAACCATATAGGACGGCTGCCCGGTTATTTCTTCAGTAGAGAAGGAAGAAATTATATTTTAAATATATTGTACATTTTCAAACTTTGTATACAAAGTGCAAAGTTAGCCATGTGTATTAAGGCTGCTTTACATGCAGCAACATCGCTAGCGATGTCGGTGGTGAAAGCACCCGCCCCCGTCGGTTGTGCGTCATGGGCAAATCGCTGTCCGTGGTGCACAAAATCTCTAGGACCCGTCACATGGACTTACCTGCCTAGCGACATCGCTGTGGCTGGCGAACCGCCTCCTTTCTAAGGGGGCGGTTCGTGCGGCATCACAGCGACATTACACGGCAGCCGTCCAATGGTAGTGGAGGGGCGGAGAGCAGCCGAAAGAAAGTGACGCCCACCTCGTTGCCGGAGGACCACACCTATTGCCAATCCATATCATACGCATAAATAGCCTGGGTCTCAGCTTCCCATACACGGTAAGTTTTTTAACTGCATGAGAGGACACACACAAGCTAGGGACCCCAACGTAGAGAAATACTTTGGCGTAGTGTTGGGGCTCTATTGCATTGATCAATTCAGTAGCTAAATTTCTCTTGATTCATATGTTCATGGCAGTAATGCAGATTCCATTTTTCCCATTTTCACTCTTACATATAGCTATTGGATTTTTCAAGTCAGTATTCACACAGCAGTTTCTGCTATTTCATGTATTCCCCTTACATAGTCACTGGTGTGCATACCTTATCTCCCCATAGTGATGTTTTTTTAGGTTTTTGCACCCAGTTCAGACTTAGAATGGTGTTCCAAACGTTATTCCTTATTTATTAACTATCATCAGGGCTATATTCCACTGCAACCGGGCTGTTGCAGTCATAACAGAAATATGTAGTGCAAAAAAACAATAACTCACCTTTCCAAGTTTTTTTTTCCTGACCTCCCTGGGGACAAAGTAAATCAAAAGGTAAAAATAGTAAAAAATAGCTAGCAAAAAGAGATGAAAAAGCCCTAATTACTTCTAGTCATTGAGTCCGAAGCTCTAACCCTGATGAAATTCCTCTGAGGTCTCTGTCACACGTTCTTGCCTCTGGTACGTGTTTGGCAGTTTTTTCACGTACCGGAGACACGTACACACGTGGACCAATGTTTTCCTAATGTATTGGACACACGTAAGTATTTTTGAACGGAACGTGTGTCCGTTCCGTAGCTACGTGTGTCCGTGAGTTTCTCACGCTGACATGTCCGTTTTGCGCCGGCATCACGGGTGTCACACGGCCCGCACCCGTACCACACGGATGTAGTGTGGATGCGGTCCCGTGTGACACGCGCCAAAGAAAACTCAGATGTCAGAGAAAAAAATAACAACTCTTTATTCACCTTCTCCTGCCCTCCTGTCTCTGCCACTGCTGTCACTTGCTGCCGACCGCCACTCATTATGCTCATTTAATATTCACTTCACTGCGGCCGAAAGCAGCAGCAGCGTGGAGTCGGCAGGACTGGAGACCGAAGATCAGCACCACGGACAGCAGCAAGGACCACGTGAGTATGCAAATTACCGGTTCTCCGTGTGTTATTGCGGATAGCACACGGAGAACACACGTGGCCCGCACGTACCGGAGACACGTACTTAATTCACGCAACACACAAGGAAAATACGTGTCTCGCGGCATGTGCGTGATTTTCACGTGTGTGTGGCACAGGCCTTAGGATATGTCTTTTAGATACCAGTATACCAAATGAGTTTTATCTGCAAAAGATGCTTCAGGAAAACGCTGGTTGTGTTTTTCCTCAAGAGTCTATTTTTATGTCTTTTCTGAACTCAACTTTTGCTGCTGGCATATTTTTTTAATTGTATGCATAAAGCCTAAGACACACAGCATGAAAATCGGAGTGAGTGGAATGCGATAAAGCATCGCATTCCACTCGGACCAATATTAGCCTATGTGCCAGCACCCATGAGCGATTATTTTCCCAGCCCTAATTAGATCGAGAAAAAAATTGCAGCATGCTGCGACTGTAATGCGTTCCTGTTTTCTCTCGCACCCATTCAAGTCTATGGGGTGAGAAAAAAATCGCACTGCACCGGTGTACCGTGAGTGCAGGGCGAGAATGACAATAGCAGTCAATGGAGGAGAGAGGGAGATAAATCCCTCCCTCCCCTCCGCAGCACCTGCTCGCCCCTCCTTAGAGCTGGCCCGTCCCTCCTCAGTGCAAGCCCGCCCCTCCTCAGTGCCGGCCCGCCCCCCGCAGCTGTAATCCGATTGCATGATCGGACCTCAGTCGCAGTGACACTCGCATGACACTCGGCTCCTGCTGTGCTGCCAGCGTAAGCCGATTGTCATGCGAGGATCGCATTAGTCCCCGTGTGGCCCCGGCCTTAAGGGAACACTCACACTAGAGTATAAAGAAATCAGTCAGATTTTCATCCAGAAAAGTTGGACAAGGGAAATTTGTGTGGTATTCCATACGTCATACAAGTGCTATGCGAGTGTGACATTTTTTTCTCACCTACCATCTGAATGACATAGGCAAGCGATTTTTTTTCTCTTCATCTCTTCTTCTCTTCACCAACAGAATGGTAATATTTCTGTAAAAATGGACAGCATATGGAACGTCCACGTAGCATCCATTTTTTCTCTTAGACCCATAGACTTGCATTGTTGAGTCTCTTCCAATATACAGGTTCACGCGAAGCATGCTGCGTTTTTTTTTCCTCAGGACAAATACAGCGAAGGAAAAAAAATTATATTTGCATTAACCACTGAACATGCAAGATCAAATAGCAACTCTAGCTAAATCCAATGCATACCTGAAAGACAAGGCAGAAGATCTTGAAAACAGGTCGAGGCAGAACAACCTCCGTATTGTGGGGCTGCCAGAATCGGTGTCGGTGGGACAGCTAGACAAAATCTGCGAGGTGGAGCTACCACAGGCGTTGGGCATAAAAGCGAAATTGAGAGTGGGAAGGGCTCACAGAGTGGGACCATTGAGGCAGCAGGAGGCGAATAAAGGTGAAGGCCAAAATTCAAATAACAAATTCCCGCCAAGAGCCAGACAGGTGATAGTCAAGTACCTCGACTATAAGCATAAAGAGGAAATCCTGAAGGCATTCAGGGATCGAAAACGCCCAATTTGTATGAATCAGCTCACCGTATAAGGCTCAATCCCGATTTCGTCCTGGAGCACGGACAGGCACTGCCACAGCCCAATGAAATGCAGAAAAAAAGAGGATGTCCAGCTCTTCAGGCAAAGAATCACGTCTTTATTTCATCATGCAGACACAGAGAATGACATGACCAGCACTACGCGTTTCAGGTGAAAACACTCACCCTTAATCATGATTAAGGGTGAGTGTTTTCACCTGAAACGCGTAGTGCTGGTCATGTCATTCTCTGTGTCTGCATGATGAAATAAAGACGTGATTCTTTGCCTGAAGAGCTGGACATCCTCATTTTTTTCTGCTTTTCATTGGGCTGTGGCAGTGCCTGTCCGTGCTCCAGGACGGAATCGGGATTGAGCCTTATACGGTGAGCTGATTCATACAAATTGGGCGTTTTCGATCCCTGAATGCCTTCAGGATTTCCTCTTTATGCTTATAGTCGAGGTACTGGTCATGTCATGTCATGGTAGTGCTGGTCATGTCACAGCACTACGCGTTTCAGGTGAAAACACTCACCCTTAATCATGATTAAGGGTGAGTGTTTTCACCTGAAACGCGTAGTGCTGGTCATGTCATTCTCTGTGTCTGCATGATGAAATAAAGACGTGATTCTTTGCCTGAAGAGCTGGACATCCTCTTTTTTCTGCATCGAAAACGCCCCTTACAATACCAAGGAAATGGATTGTTAATCTTTGGAGATTAGTCTGCTGATGTATCTAAATGGAGGAAGGAATTCAGCAAATTATGCTCGTACCTGTACAACAGAAGAGTCAAATGCCAATTGCTCTATCCGGCCATACTAAAGGTCAGGAACTCAAATGGCTCTTTCTCGTACTACAAAGACCATAAGGAAGCGGAAAATATATTCTTGACAGATCGCGACAAGAACCAGGCAGAGGAATAAGAGAGGAGATCCAATGAAAGAAGATATTACAGAAAAGGCTCCCCTACAGGCACAAGAAGAGAGGAGGGACAACTCAACAGACAAGCACAGGCTGAGACCAGCGGAGAAAGGAGCAGAAGTCCAGTTCAGCAGCCTAGTCCTGGGTCGGAACCCAGGGAACGGCGCCCTGAGAGGCAACGGGACACCTGAGGATCTTTGAATTGACTTCAACTGAACCTTGTTTGTTCCCCCTGGTCAAAGAAGGCTACCACATAGAGGGGGGAGAGACATCGTGAACAAGACAGAGAGAGAGCTGACTGACTGATCTTCCCACGATCCCTTTTTTTTTTTAATCTTTTTTCTTCTTTCTTTCCCCCTCTTTCTCCTTCTCTCTCTCCCAGGATCACTTTTTAGATACAAGCACGATGGACCCGATCGGTTTGGTGAGAAGGCCTCACAAAATCAGAGCCAACTCAGCTGATGGACTCTCGTTAAGGTTTTATAACACACAACATTATGATTTAATTCTTGCTTAATATTTATGATCGATGTGTTTTGCTAGGGGGATAGCGCACAAAGCTTGTTTACCGGGGGATGGGGGGGGACCAGGGAGCTTCACAATCTGGCTAGGAAGAGAGGAAGTCACTCACATGGCAAGGAGAGCCGAAAGTCTCTCGAAAGGGAATACATGTTTCATAGTTTCAGATTTTTTATTTTTCATGTGTTATTTAAGGTTTTACTTACAAGTTGGGGAAAAGAAATGTCATTCTGCTGGAATTATTTGTGAGAGCAGTGTGGATAGTCGCATCTTCCCTAAAGCAAGGGTCCTGAAGGGTAGTAGCGATAATAGCAGATTATCTAGACAAGTATGGTGCATTTAACAACGTGGAACGTTAAGGGCCTCAGATCACCTAATAAGCGAGCAATGATACTAAGGCACTTGAAAAGGTTAAAAACAGATATTGCTCTATTACAAGAAACCCACTTGGGGAGTGAGGATTTTTTTCGTATGAGGAAATTTTGGGTGGGCTCAGTGTTTGGGGCAGCGGCACAAGGCAGGAAAGCGGGCACATTGATTCTGATAAATAAGCAACTTAGTCATGAAGTGGTGGCCCATGAAGAGGACGACCAAGGAAGATGGCAGCACTTAACAGTTATTAGTCCAGCGGCAACACTCAGCATTGACCAATATTGGTCTGAGTGGAGTGCAATAATTTTTTACTGTTTTCTACGCAAATGTGAGAGAACCCTTAGGGTATGTGCCCACGATCAGGGTTCATAGCGTTTTTATTGCAGCGTGTTTTCACTGCGTCCAAAATGCTGTGCTGTACAGTACAAGCACAGTGGATGGGATATTTAAAAATCCCGTGCCCATTGTGCTTGTGTGGCATCCTTGGGCTTCAGGCGTCACAGGGTATTACACCACTTTTCAGGGGTAATATCTATCCCGGGTCAGGAGGGGGTTAAGCTGCCGGTGCCTTCACAAAACACACACAAACAACAGTAGGTGCTTATTCACAGGGGGTTGGACTAGGGCAGACAGGGGAGCCAGCCATCACAAAGCATGGGACTTCCCCAGTCACTAGGAAAACCACTGGGGGCAGGCACCACATGGGGTAGAAGTAGGCGCAACCATCACACTTCAGACAGAACCTTCCTGGGCACTGCTTGGGATAACATCTAGCACTGACAACTGGAGTTAGTTTTTCTCTCTTCATGGGCCCGTGGCTTGGAGCAGGAGGCTCGGCCCGGGTTCCAGATAGCAACCGAGGGACACTTCACTAACAGACTTTCACGGACACCGGCGGTGACCGCCGACAGATCCGAGAATGGCTGGAGCCCTCCTTGGCAGAGGACAGTACTCTGGGGCAGCGACTGAACAAACTTCGAGTAAAAAGACTTGGAACCGCAGTCCCTGCCTCTGCCTCTCCTTTAACCGGAACCGATGCCCAGCGCTGTGGTGCCAACGGGGACGACCACCACCCTCTGTCCTCCCCGGGGTAATCCTGCTCCCCCTATGGTGAGCGACACCATCCCGGCTGCACTTAACATCTGCCCCAGTGAGAGACCTTGCAGCGGCCTGCCCCCATCCCTGGCCGCGTACCACAGGTGGCGTCACAATCACCTTAAAAGACTTTCCTAACCGTCCCTACTCCCCCATTCTCCATTCCTGCCTCCCATCCACCGCCATCCTTCCCATCCTGTATGCCTTGGGGCAACAGAACCGGGCCAGGCCACCCTGTGACGACGCAGAGGATCTGCACCCCCGGCCTAGCTGCAAGTAGGTTAAAACATCTGCCCCGTGGGGTGCTGTTTTCCTGTAATGTAAACTGAGCTTACAGTGTGGCTTCCAGAGCTGCAGCAAGTCAGTTCTATGCTGCGGACCTGCAAGTCTTCTCCACAGCGAAGCACAGCAAGAAAAACTGCAGTGGCCCAAACCCTGATCATGAGCATGGACAGCTGCGGTGTACTGAGGAGAACACTCGCAGCCCCGCAGGAGAGTGGATGCTGTCTCCGGATTGGAGGCACATACCCTTACAATGAGTCACTCACAAGTGGAAGCAATTAGAAGAAAAGACCAATCACTTCTTTTAACCAATTTGGAGCTCTGGAAACCTGAAGCAATTAAAATAAGTTAAAAAAAAGACTTAACACAGGCACTACAAGTTGTGCCAGCATTGATGTGCATATGCTCATTCTTTTTGACCTTTTTTTAGTCCTTTTTCTGGTGGATTTCAGGTGAAGTCCACCTGAAAAATTCACCCTTAATAGGATGTGTTAATGCGATTCTCAGACAAGTCGAGTGACCAAAAACTTTCATGTTACTGTCACAAAACTGTGACCTGTAACTAAAGATCAAAAAGATAATATTTTTTGTGATAAACCCTGACAGCAGCATTAACAGTGTCCAGGATGGAGGTGCTTCATTCTATGAGCCGATTGGCTCTCTTGTGATTTGATCAATAGGTGCTGATATGTTACTATGACAACTGGGGGTCCATATACGAGCTGGAAGGCTTAAAAGGCTGCTCTGCTGTGTAAAGAAGATGAATGAAGGATCTTTGATATATGACGTTAATCAACGCGTTTCGGAGTAACCTCCCTCAACAGGATAGTCACCAGATTATCCTGATAAAGGCAGTTACTCCAAAACGAGTTGATTAAAGTCACATATTGAAGATAATGCATTCATCTTTTTTACACAGCAGCGCGGCTTTTTAACCCTTCCAGCTCGTATATTGAAGAACTTTCAGTTTTGGGGCTGCAGTTGTTGTGTTTCTGAGTTTTTGCCTGACACAACCCTTCTCACCTTGCCACAGTAAGACACTATTTGTGCTTTTTCCCTTTATTATCTAACTGGGGGTCCATGGGAAAACCTACCAATTATCACAAAGCTCCCTTGAAACTCTATGCCTATCCCTATGCCTGGGCTTCAAAGGAGACTGTGATTTTTACTATATACAATACTATGGTACTGGTGTATATAGTACTAGTGCAAACTCAAGTCCTCTAAGGAGACTAATAAATACAGAAAAAAAACTAAAAAATGGAAAAAAAAATAGTTAAAATCACACCCCTTTTCTCTCCATTAAAAATAAAGGTAATAACAAATAAAAAAAATGTACACATATGTGGTATTGATGCATCCAGAAAAATCCATTCAATCAAAATATAAAAATAATTAAGACAGCGTGATCAATGTTTCAGTCAGATCCATCTCAAAATTGTATAAATAAAAATGTTCTCACCCTGCAAAAAATGAGCCCTCACACATCTACATTGACTGAAAAATGAAAACGTTATAGGTCTTGGAAAATGGCGACAAAATATTTTTTTTCATTAAATTTCCGGGGACGGGTTTTCACTACTAAAGTAAGAAAACAACCATAAAAAGCTTGGTATTACCATAATTGCACTTTTGATGATAATCATACTTCCAGGTCATTCTAACCACACAATGTACACTGCAAAAATAATTCCCCCCAAAAAATGTCACTTGTGGGTGGAAGGGGGGTTCACATATTCCAGTACAATATGGGGCAGAAAGAATGGTGTCACTCAAAAGTACAACTTGTCTTGCAAAATACAAGCCCTCCTACTGCTACGTGGACAGAAAAATAAAAATGTTATGACTCTTAAAAGAAGGTCCATCCATGAAGCATCCATTAGATGCGACAGTCCTCTCTACCCAGCTCATCCCGAATTGCCCTGGTGCGGTGGCAATCAGGGTAATAAGGAGTTAATGGCAGCCCATAGCTGCCACTAACTCCTAGGTTGATCATGGCAGGCGTCTATGAGACACCCCCAATGATTAACCTGTAAGTGAAAGTAAATAAACACATACACCAGAAAAAATACTTTATTTGGAATAAAAGACAAAAAAAACACCCTATTTCACCACTTTATTAAAATTCCCAAATACCCCTCCAGGTCCGGCATAATTCACGAGGTCCCGCAATGCATCCAGCTCTGCTACATGAAGCTGACAGGAGCGGCCGTAGAACACCGCCGCTCACTGTGAGCTCCACGCAGAAACTGAAGAGAGTCACGCTGTCAGCGGGGACATCACTGAGGTAGTGCCGGGGTGTGTGCGGTGATGATTGGTGCAGTAGTGCCTGCGTGTGTGCGGGGATGATGGGAGCGGTAGTGCCAGTGTGCGTGGGGATGATGGGGCAGTAGTGCCAGTGTGTGCGGTGATGATGATGGGAGGCGGTAGTGCTGGGGTGTGTGCGGGGATGATGGGAGCGGTAGTGCCAGGGTGTGTGCGGGGATGATGGGTGCAGTAGTGCTGGGGTGTGTGCAGTGATGATGATAGGGGTGGTAGTGCCGGTGTGTGCGGTGGTGATGATGGGCCGGTAGTACCGGGGTGTGTACGGTGATGATGAGTGTGGTAGTGATGTGGTGTATGCGGTGATGATGGGTGCGGTAGTGCCTGCGTGTGTGTGGGGATGATGGGAGCAGTAGTGCCGGGGTGTGTGCGGGGATGATGGGTGCAGTAGTGCCGGGTGTGATCAGTGATGATGATGGGGGCGGTAGTGCCGGTGTGTGTGGTGGTGATGATGGGGGCTGTAGTGCCGGGGTGTATGCGGTGATGATGGGGGCTCCCTCTCTCGGCTTAACGCAACGCATTATTTCACAGGAATCCGTTGCCTTTATATGACACTATTTACAACGCATTCGTCACATGCGTCACACAAAGCATTGTGACGGATGCCGTTCAACGCAAGTGTGAAAGTAGCCTAAGTCATATGACAAGGCTCCAAAAGGTCACTTTTGACTTTTAGGATTGCTACCTCCAATAGGTGGCACTAGAGTTTGTCTCCTTCCTAAATGAAGAGACAATTTGCATTTTTCACAGTGGAGGATTTTGGCTTAAAGTATCCTCACCATTGGCATGCTGGAATGGTGTGTCAGTCTCCACAAGGAGAATAGCTTTCCCTTTAGACCCCTTTAATAAATGAGAATTAAAGTTCTCATAGCAAGTTTTTGGTTAGCTTTTGATGCTGCAAATATTCGCAGTTGGCAGGATTTATAGAAATCTCATGCCCATTGTGTTTTCTTTTTTAGTTTTTACTTTTAATTATTTTTTTGCTGCATAAATTGCCCTGCGGTACATTTTTGAAGTCTGCAACATGTCAATTTCTCTTGTTTTTTGTGCTGATTTTCTCCAAAGAATTGCCTTAGATGTGCAAAATAAACAGGAAAAAAAAGCTTATGCACTTTTTAGTGTGTTCAGTTATGAAAATTCATTAAAGCATGTAAGCAATACATGACTGTATCAATAACATTTTTGGCAACAGCACATCAGGAAGTATCAAAACCAAAGCAGCTTAATTTAGGACATGACATACCAACCAGAGACAAAAAGCAAAAGTGTAAAAACTTGTTAAAAACCAAAGAAATAAATGCACTCAAACACAATGAAAAAATACTCACCGTACACGCATTTTGGAACCATAACTATTTTATTACCCTGAATGTGGACTTACTGCTACTGTATATAGTATCTGGCATACTGGAAAAGGAAAAATACTTTTAAAAAGTCTCAAAAATATACAATTTATTAAGATGAAAAAGCCCCAAAATACACTAAAAAAAAAGAAAAAAAATCTGTCATTGCCTATGGGTCTGTATACATTTTGCCTAAGGGTATGCCCACATTTCTTAAAGGTTGAGCAGACCATGAAAGTATATAGTTTACAGCTCTAAGCTTTATGTCGGGAATCGTTCCAATGAGGTTATTAAGCCCTTTCACCCCTTCCATTCTGTCTAAATCAGGATTCAACATATGGTATTAATGCAAATGACTGGGTCTACTGCAGGCTATTAAAGGCCTGCTCCCAGAGGGATTGAATATCCAGCCCTAAAATGGTTTTGATTATCAACAGCTCTGAGGGTCTCTCGCTGAGCCTGATGTGTTGGCAGATTAACCCCTCGCAGCTAGATATATTGACACAGTAAAATGTCCTGGTGCTGTACTAGTTAATCATTATAATATAGAAGCCGGACCAAATTATGTGATGAATAACAGAACAGTTAATGTTTTAGTTTGTATTTACCAAAACTCCAGTTTTACTGTAGTTCCCTAATTCATTAATTTATTGCTCAGAATTAATCTTTCTATTGCCCATGCAGCATGAAAAGGGTTTGCGAAAATATAAAAGAAAGTAATACATAAATATACACAGTGCCATGCAAACGTTAGGGCACCCCTGGTCAAAATTACTGTTATTGTGAACAGTTAAGCAAGTTGAAGATTATTATTATTATTTATTATTATAGCGCCATTTATTCCATGGCGATTTACATGTGAAAGGGGTATACATAATAGGGACAAGTACAATAATCATAAACAATACAAGGCACAGACAGGTACAGGAGGAGAGAGGTCCCTGCCCGCAATGGCTCACAGTCTACAAGGGATAGGTGAGGATACAGTAGGTTAGGGTAGACCTGATTGTGCGGCATTATATAAGACTGAGGGTTACAGCAGGCTTGTCAGAAGAGGTAGGTCTTCAGGTTTGAAATTATCTCTAAGCCTCTCTCCTCCTTTACCTGTCTGTGTTTTGTATTTTTTATATTTATTGTACTTGTCCCTATTATGTATACCCCTTTCACATGTAAAGCGCCGTGGAATAAATGGCGCTATAATAATAATAATAATAATAATAATAATAAACGGCATGAAGTTAAAATTACACATTTCCTTTGTATTTTAGCCAAACAAATATATTTTCAACTGTTTTATTTTTAAATTAACAAAAATGGAAAATGGGCCAATGTAAAAGTTTAGGTACCTTACATGGTTAGTACCTAGTAGCACCCTTTTGGCAAGTATCACAGCTTGTAAACGCTTTTTGTAGCCAACCAAGAGTCTTTTAATTTGTGTTTGAGGGATTTTCATCCCTTCTTCCTAGGAAAAGTCTTCCAGTTCTGTGAGATCCCTAGCTCGTCTTGCATGCACTGCTCTTTTGAGATCTAGCCACAAATTTTCTATAACGTTCACATTAGGGGACTGTGAGGGCTATTGTAAAACCTTCAGTTTGCACCTTTTGAGGTAGTCTACTGTGGATTTTGAAGTGTGTTTAGGATTGTTTAGGATCATTATTATAGAAGCCATCTTCTGTTAAACTTCAGCTTTTTCTTTACAAATGATGTTATGTTTGCATCATGAAATTGTGGAAATTTCATTGAATCCATTCTTCCCTCTACCTATGAAATGTTCCCCGAGCCATTGACTACAACACAAGCCTAAGGTATGATTGATCCACACCATGATTAATGGTTGGTGAGATATTCTTCTTCTGAAATTCTGTGCCTTTTTTCTCCACACATCATTATAGCCAAAGAGTTCTATTTTAACCTTATCAGTCCACACGACTTGTTTCCAAAATGCATCAGCTTAATTAGATGTTCTTTTGCATACTTCTGACACTGAGTTTTATGGTGAGGACACGGGAAAGGTTTTCTTCTGATGACTCCACCATGAAGTCCATATTTGTGCAGGTGTATCTGAACAGTAGAGCAATGAACCACAATTCTAGAGTCTGCTAAATCTTCCTGAAGGTCTTTTGCAGTCAGGGGTCCTGGTTTGCCTCTCTAGCAATCCTACAAGCAGCTCTCACAGAAATTTTGCTTGGTCTTCCAGATTTTATCTTGATTTCTACTGTCCCTGATAGCTGCCATTTCTTAATTACATTTCAAACTGAAGAAAGGGCAACTTGAAAACGCTTTGCTATCTTCTTATAGCC
The DNA here is from genome assembly GCF_048569485.1 of Anomaloglossus baeobatrachus. Lineage (NCBI taxonomy): Eukaryota > Metazoa > Chordata > Amphibia > Anura > Aromobatidae > Anomaloglossus > Anomaloglossus baeobatrachus. The sequence goes on from NC_134354.1 coordinate 672,348,546, forward strand.
TTCTCCTGCTTTGTGGGCCTCCACCATTTTTATTTTCTGAATTGCTAGGCAGTTGCTTAGAGGCACCCAAAGATACTGTTGTTGGACACATTGGTGTTTTTTTTTTTATAAAGCTGTGAAATTTGCATGACATGGCCTTTCCTTTCGATGATCGTGAACAAGCCATAATCCTAACAGGCTAATTAAGGCTGAAACCTTTGTTTAAGTGATTTGAGCCACAAATCTCCAAGGGGGTTCAAACTTTTGCATTGGCCCATTTTCTTTTTGTCATTTTTACAATGTAAAAAATGAAAATATTTTATTTTGCTTAAGATACAAGGGAAATGTGTCATCCTTAACTTTATACCTTTTGGAGATCATTTAATCTTCAACTTGCTTAACTGTCTACAATAACAGTAATTTTGACCAGGAGTGCCCAAACTTTTCAGTATCTCAAGGAGTACTGGAGGAATTCACAAAATTTTGACAAAACTGAGTTGCATAGAACTTTCTTTTAATCCATAACCTAAAAGTAAGGTTAATAATATAACATTAATTACAAATTTTTAAAGTTTTACTCAAATTACTTAAACCAAAAATGAATACACCCCACTAGTGATGGGTGAGCACTACCAAGCTTGGGTATTCGGTACTTGTAATGAGCAGTTAATATTCAGTTCGGCGCGACTCGAGTACCTGAGTATAACAGACGTCAATGGGGAATTTGAGGATTTTTCCAGGAAATCTTCTGGAAAAATGCCCCAGTCCACCATTGACTTCTGTTATACTCAAGTACTCAAGTCGCACTCATCCAAGCATTAAATGCTCGTTACGAGAACCAAGCACCCGAGCATCATAGTGCTTGTTCATCACTATACCCCACATCAAAAACTACTTCTAGTGACCATTATTTTGAAGGATAGCAATGAGTTTTCTAGGCATGGAATAAGTTGGCCATATATTGCAAAATTTTTCTTATTTTTTATTCTTCAAGACTGACCTCTTTAGAGTCTGGATGCTGGATGGAGAGTGATGCTCAACTTTTTTCTTCAGAATTCCCAATAAGTGTTTCGGTTGGGTTCATATGTTTTTTATCAGAAATGCAATAGCGGCTTTAGATGTATGTTTTGAATCATTGTCGTATAGGAAAAGTGCACTTTTGCTAAGGGCACAGATTGAAGGTAGTTAGTGATGCTCGTCACTGCTCGATACTCAATCAAGCAGCATGGTGCTTGGGCACACTCAGTACTCAACTGAGTAAAGCAGATGCTCAAGCACCATGCTCGAATCCCCACCCTGCATGTTTTCTGGCTGTTTTTCAGCAACTAAACATGTATGGATTACCAATGACGGTAGTGTCATAGGCAAGTCAGCTGCAACTCATCATCAGGTCTATATAAGACCTGATGATTCGATGCTTGGCACACCCTAACCCGGGAACAGTGTAGAAATAGCTAAATCATGGACTTGGGTGAACCCTGACGTCACCGTGAACATGGCCAAAAACAGCCGAAGACTGCCGAGTGACGAGCATTGCAGTGAATACCGATTGAGCTTTGACTATCACTGTCAGTGTTAGGCTGGACTCACACGAGCGTATGGCATCCGATACGAGAGCATCGGATGCGATATGCTAATGTCCCCCGGCTCAGGCTCTGCTGCGAGCGTGAGCCGGGTGTCATGCGACTCTAACCCGATCTTGCGATCGGGTCACAGCTGTGAAGCTGAGTGCAGGCGCTGCGGAGGAGAAGGAGGGGTTAATCCTCCCATCTCCTCCACTGTCAACCTGTGCGTAGATCGCACTGCACTGGGATAACATCCGAGTGCAGTCCGATGTATCTTTCGCATCCATTCACTTGAATGGGTGCGAGAGATACGGCGGTAGCAGCAAAACGCAGCATGCTCCCGCTTTTCTCGCATCCAGAATCTGGATGCGAGAAAAGCTGACCAACAGCTCAACCTCATTGCCTAACATTGGTCAGAGTGCAATGCGAGAATTTCTCGCATTGCACTCGTCCGATTTTCACGCTCGTGTGAGCGTACCCTTAGCCTGCTTCTCGCTCTGTAGAGACTGTGTACATAGCGATGAAGCAGAGATGACACTGCTGTCCCTGTGGACTACGTCGGACAAAGGATTTCTTTATAAGGATGGAGTCTGTAAATGTGTTTTTGTTTTATTTCTAATAAAAAAAAAATTTCTAGGTGTGTTTTTCTTTTTACTGTTTACTAGAAATTCATGGTAGGCATGTCTAATTTGGCGTGACGCCATGAATTTCGGGCTTAGTACCAGCTGAGGATACAAAGCTGGTATTAACCCCTTCATTACCCAGAGTGCCATCGTTATCAGGGTCGCTGAGGAGCGGGGTAAAGCACCTGGAAAAGGCGCTAAGAAACAATGCACTATTTCCAAGGGCGCCTGCAGGCTGCGGAGAATCCTAGCCCCAAGCTGTCTGGTTTTACATGGCTGGCAATCAAAACACGGCGGGAGCAAATGCAATTTTTTTAATTTTTTTTTTTTTTAAATAATTAAAAAAAAATTAATGGGCTTCCCTGTATTTTGACTTCCAGCCAAGGTAAAGCCAAGCAGATTGGGGTGGCAACCCATAGCCGTTCGCTTTATCAACTATATTTGTATATATATCATTATATACAGCTCTGGCAAAAATTAAGAGGCCTCTTCCGAATTTTCAGTTTTTCTGATTTTTCTCATTACAGGTATATTTTTGAGTAAACTGTAAATTGTTCTTTTATTCTATAATAATCACTGAATATAATGAGCAGCGGTCAGTAGCGGGAGGCAGCAGAGACAAAGAAAACAGCGCTGGATACAAGTGAATATAGAAACTTTTTTTATTTCAAAAACCCGTGTTTTCTCCGATACCTGTCACACTGATGTCACACGAATCACATCAGTGTGCGATCCATGTGACACCCATGCTGCCGGAGAAAAAATGTACATGTCCCCGTTTGTGCAATCGGGGCCACGAGGGGGGTCATATGGTCCATGTGAAAACACAGCAGTGTGAGTAACAGCATAGAATAACATGGGTACGTGTGGCATTCGTGTTAAAAACGGATGTCACACGTACCTGAAACACAGAAGTCTGAAACTGACCTTAAGGTCATTATGTAGGGGCTTGTCCATCTTTCCCAAAATGTGTAACATCTGTAAAAAAAACACATTTGCCTGGTCATAATGAGGAAGGTGATCAGTGTGTGTACGTTTCCTCTATTTTCCCCTCTTTTCCAGCCAAGAGGTTATTTTCCAGGTTAAAGGGAGGACACCCTTCCCACTCCTCAGGTGTACCCTCAGTGTATGGTCAAAAGGTTGTTTTTTCCGCATAAATCCCAACGCATTATTCCATCTAACAACAAACCTCTCCCCCCTGGCTGCGTGGAGGATGATGGCCTGGGTGTATACATTTATTCCATTACACCAGTCTTGTCTTCCGTGGCCCTTGAGCCTAAATTGGAGATAAGCAGTGTAAATTCTCCATTTCACATCCAGGTTCCTATCCACCCATAAAGTAGATTTTTTTAACCCAAAAAGAGGCATTACTTTGGTAGGGATCCAACAAAAAAGAGGCCACCTTGCTGTTGGCTGTTGGACTCACATAAAACTGGCCATTTTTGTGTGCAAAGTATTTCAATTTTAGCATGTTTTTCATAGCAGTAATGAACGTCTATGTATATGACTCGCCCACCCCAGGGCTATGGGACACCCAGTGCCAGGCCGGACTAGTCGGGGGGTCGTCAGTGATGGCGGGGCCCGACTCCGTGACCCTGGCGGGAGTCAATTAATATGGCTTCAGTGGGGGTGATTAAAGTTTGTATTTTCGTGACGCCACCTGTGGTTTGCCGCTGCTGCTGTATGAGGCCTCCGGGGCTGGTGGAATGGCAGCTTGGATGGTCCTGCTCCCAACAGGTGGAGCGGTGCCCCGGGGCACAGTTGGTGCTCGTGAGAGTCAATGCAGTAATGGAAGTCTATGCAGATGAAATAACAGAGGCAACACCAGGGACTGCAGTTTCAAGATGTTTACTCACAGTTGGTTATTTGACACGGCAGCTGTCCAGTTGCCCACTGGTGTGCTGGAATCCCCTGTCAGGGACCTCCGCTGATCCCGGGTAGTTCTGGGGGTAAATGCCAGTGCACCCCTCTATGTGTTCCTTTCTCAGCTGACTCCTCAAGCCTTGCCCTTGTTGGCTGAACCTGGCTCGGCCTCCACTGCAGCCTCCGGGCTGGGAGCTCGCCTGTCGGTTATTTGCCCCTTTTCTAGAGGTTCTGCTGTGGGCTGTGGTCCAGGGAGCATGCAGCTTCCCTGGACCTCGGTTTCTAACCTTTGGAGTTGACTTCTCCTCCTCCAGTGACTAGGGATCGTCCCCTGGATGCAGCTTGATCCCTCCACCGATGTTCCTGTGGAACAGGCCACCAGCTCAAAAGCTATCTGTGGCCCTGGAATCCTTTTGTTCCCTGCTTAGTGTCACCTGGACCCTCTGAGTCCCAGGGTCTTCACCAGGAAGCATCACTTTCTTCTCTTGCTCCTGACTGACTAGAGCACTACTCTTCCTTCTCCTCTGCCTCCCGCAGACCTCCTCCTCCTTCTCCCCTCTCTCTCAGACTGCCTAAACTTGACCTCCCTCTCTCTGTCTACTCTCTGGTGGCTCCTCCCACCTCCCCAGTTGCTAAGCTACCACCCAATCGAACGGGGATGGGACTTACCGGCCCTCCGAGGCGAGCCAGCCTCGAGGGTTGCTGCCACAGTCCCCTGTCCCTGTGTGTGCCTACCAATGGGTGTAGTGCAGGTTTACCTGGGAACTGGCATGTACCCCTTTCGTTACCCAGGATGGGACATCACACCTCTGGATGGGGTGCAATGTCTCTGTGGCGACGGAAGCCTCAGGGGCGCCACATATATTCCCATAATCATTTTTCCACATGTCTTAGCACTACAGAGTACAACTGTCTCTTTTTTGTTACTATATTTTGATGTTTGCAACAGAAGAAATAGTTCGTCCTTGGATAACCCCTTAAAGGTTTATGATTGTTTAAACTTCAAAAAAGGGGTCCTGTAACAGGTTTGTACAGAATATTATAAAGTTCTTAAGTACATCAAGGTAATTTTTTTTATTTTTATAAGCCCTCCTGAAAATATTGTTGCTATTTATTAGTACTCATTGATAATTGCTTCAAACCAGTTGGTTTCCCCGCTCCAGTCATATACTAAAATCATGGACAGCTGAGTTTGCCAAGTAGTTTTTGGCTTTCATTTTTTGAGCCACCTATGTTTAAGTATCAAGATTAAAAGACAGTATCTATAGACTTTATCAGCCTAAAAAATGGAGATACAGAGAATAGTTCCCCTAATTTCTTTTCCCATAACCGGCCATGTTGAATTAAATACCCAGGTATCCTTAGTGGTATTTGTAAACTTGTTTCATGATTTTTGAGACTGTAATTAAACATTTCTCCTCACTGTATTAATCATTCCTGCAAATCATTGATTGTGAAGCGGATAGTAAAATACATATTGATTTAATTTCCCCCCAACACTGACTGCAAGAAACCAGTTCCTGCTACCAAACTTCCAGATTTTCCCAGAAATGAGTTACCTTTGTTTTTTGCACACACACATAAATCCTGCAATTAGCTGGCTCCCTGCGCTTATGAACTTTTTACCTCTTGAGCTGTGTTCTACAATATAGTTATGTTTTGGTGCCTGTAACCACTAGCAGATCTACTCACTTGTGACATGGGAATCATTGGATATATTGTTCTAATAAAGGTGACCTGTCATGTATAGTACTCTGATTATTGAGAGAAATGTTCTTCTGAACACAAGGCTATTTTCTAATTTCAGCATCAGCTGCTTTAGACATGAGTTACCACTGAAATACTATTTAATTCCCTATCATCAATCTAGAGTAATATTTGTATTATTATTATTATTTTATTTTTCGATAATATTTGTTGTTCTTTAGGATATCCAAAAAGGGTAACATCTTAACCAGGTGATGAATCAATGAAACAACATGTTTTTTTACGAGTGAAGTCCATCGCGACCCGCCATGAAGCCAATATGCAACAGAATCCAAGGCCTCAAAATATATAGGGTTCAAACCTTAATTATACAACACAAGAGTATAATGTTCTTTGTTTTATGCATATGTGGCGCCCTAGGACCTGGTCGCCACAACAGCATTGCCCTCCCAAAGGGTTAATGCTGAGCCTGGAGGTAATTGGGAGATCCATTGGCCAGCAGGTTTAACACCCAACACAGTTCTCCCTCCGGCCAGCAGGGGGAGCTCTGAACCTGGAATTCCAGGGAGCCTTCCTCTACCTGACCAGAGGGAGGAAGTGGAGTCAGTCTGAAGGGAGTAGTGAAAGTGAACAGACGCAGAGTGAGCTGTCCTGTGAATCTGGGGCCTAGAGCTGGAGCAGCTTGGCCCAGAGAAGCAGGAATAGCTGAGAGGCAGCAGAGAGACTCAGACATCGGAGTCTGTGGTTGCCAGGGTATAAAATCCGTCCCTGGTAGCCGAGTCCGAAGGGCAGGAGAGCTGCAAGCCCCTGGCCCAGAAGGATCCAAGGTACAGCTGCAGCATCAGGGCCCGGTGTAGACTCCAGCGGAGAAGCACCAGAGAGAGGGTCTGCGCAGCCACCTACAGAAAGAAGGGACGTGCCATCGGTCCCAGCAGCAAAGAGGGCCATTGCTGGATTCAGAGAAGCAGGGTCCTATCATCACAAAGCAAAGTACAGGAGTAGGCCTCATACTCAGCTGGCCAGAAAGATCATCCCAAGTACTTCCAGGCCGACCGGATCCCCATCACCACCTGTAACGGTCTCCCAGGACTGGACTGTTCCCAGAGTAAAAGAGGAAAAGGTAAAGAGACTGTTGTTTGTGCCTGGTTCTTTCCTCGCCTGTCGGCCCTGCACCGTGTTAGCCACACAACACCATAGACTTTCACGGGCACCAACGGTATCCCGGGGCATCGCTCCACCTGTGGGGAGCAGTACCATCATAGCTGTCATAACATCACCCCGGAGTTCTCCCATAACAGCGGCGGCTTAATAGCCGCATACCACAGGTGGCGTCACGAACATTAACTCTAACTCATCAGCCACATATTCAACTGACACCCACCAGGGCCACGGAGCCGGGCCCAGCCACCACTGACTACCACCGGACTAGTCCGGCCCGGCACCGGGTGTCCCATAGCCCTGGGGTGGGCGAGTCAACTTTTGGCGTCACGAACAGGATTTCGTGCCCGGTCACACCGGGTACTGTGCGCCTGAAGAATTGCGCTTTAAAGACTGTATTACTGCGTGTTTCACTGTTTGAAAACTGCCGCCGCCATTAGCCTCACTGAGCGCAGGAAGAAGGGGGGCGTGCCTGACAAAGAGCGCGAAGGGAGCGCGCCATCAGAGCAGAGCGCTGTTAACCCCGCGCGACCCAGAAGGAAATTTGAAAAGTGAACGGAGCCTGGTAAGGTTCACTAAGGGGGAGGAAGATGTCCGACGCAGAGGGAGGGCAGGTGGCTGCCATAGCCCGAGACGCCGCAGCACCAGCCGAAGCGATCCCTGTCGCCGTCGCCCCAGCCCCCGCTGTAGCGCCGGTAATGCCGATCACCATGCCGTACATACCGGGAGCAGAATGGCTGCCGCAGTACTCCGGGGAGTCCCATACCTTGAGCGACTTCAGAGAAAGCCTGCACAGCTTGTTCCGGGTGTATCCGCTGACTGAGAGCCAGAAGGTGGGCATATTAATGGGACAGCTAGCCGGCGCAGCCCAGCGTGAAGTGAAGTCCTGGCCTGATACAGATAAAGGGACAGTAACCCAGATACTGGCCAAGCTAAAGAGTACTTTTGACACCCGCACCGCAGCAGAGATAAAGATGAGATTCTTTGGGTGCAAGCAGCGGGCCACAGACAGCATAAGGGACTATGCCTTAAACCTGCAGGAGGCCCTGAAAGCGGTTAAACAAGTGGACCCAGAGAGTGTACGTGAGGAACACAAACTCCTAACCGAGCAGTTCATAGAGGGGCTCCTGTCAGATGCCCACAGGACCCAGCTGCGTATCATGGTCCTGCAGAACCCTGCTCTGGACTTTGCAAAGTTTAAGGACCAGGCCATCCGGGTACTGAGAGAATCTACACCGAATGACCCAGTACCCCTCCGGCCTCTTGCTATCACGTACCCCGGGGTGGTGCCTGCAACACGAGCCACTGCAGGGGCTGAGGCGCAGTCCCTGGATAAGGATCCCACTGCAGAGCTCAGACAGCAGGTCCAGGAGCTGACCAAGACTGTGGCTGCCCTTGCCAAGACCGTGCAGTCTCTACAAGTGACCCCATCGCCTGCAAGAATCGAGTTGGCCTCCAGCCCAGATGACGTCCCATGGATGCGACAGAGGAGGGTTCCGCCGACCCGAGGCAGAGACACAGACCGGTATGATTCAACGGGACAACCGATCTGCCGCCGCTGCAGCCAGGCGGGCCACATTGCACGATACTGTCCTTTAAATGGGCCGAGCCTGGGGCCAGGAGCCGACCCCCAGGTGTAAGGAAGCCCGGCTCAACACCCAGCCGCAGCAAGTATGTGGGAGGACGACCGGTCCTTCCTATTGTGCTGGATGGGATCCCTTTGAATGCCCTCCTGGATACGGGGTCCCAGGTAACAACCATCCCCTACAAACTGTACAAAAGATATTGGGCTGATTCAGACATTGACCATGGCCCAGATGATGATTTAACAATTGTGGCCAGTAATGGTCAGCCCTTACCTCAAATTGGGTACAAAGAAGTAACCATTAAAGTGGGGCGGGTAGAATTGCCGTGTCAGGGGATGATAATTGTAGATATTGATCGCAAAGAATCTGACCCATTGGTAACCATTGGTACAAATGTGATAGAAAATTGTGTTGCCGAAGTGATAATTTTGTTGCAACAGGCGTCTGAAACTGCCAGCTCCGGGCAGCAGCGTGCCCTACAGAGGGAGATCAGAGCCCTGATGAGGAGGCAGCAGGTAGAGCTGGCCGGAGGAGAAATTGGCAGTGTGAGGGTAAGTGACCCCCTCCCCATTGCAATACCCCCAAGAAGTGAAATGTTGATATGGTGTCGGGCAGCAATAGGCCTCAAGGGTCAGGATTACCATGCCTTGGTAGAACCGGTGTATTCAGACAGCAGGCCTGGAGTCCTGATAGCCAGAGGGGTAGCGGACGTCCGCAAGGGGAGAGTGCCCGTCCGTGTCCTGAATTGTGGGGAGGAGGAAGCCAAATTGCCCCGGTACGCCACTGTAGCAAAACTGTACACTGTCAGCAACAACACCATCAAAGCAGTGGAACCCTTGATCCCGTCCGACCAGGCGGAAGACAATGGCTCCAAGGGGCAGCTGGAAGACTGGTGCCAAAACTTACATGTGGGCACCGACTCCACCCCCTCACACCAAAAGCATGGGGTTTACCGGGTGGTACAGGAGTACGAGCGGGTCTTCAGCAAACACCCCCTAGATTTTGGGCAGGTGAAAGGGGTTAAACATCAAATCCCCACGGGTGATCATCCTCCCGTTAAAGAGAGATACCGCCCTGTACCCCCCGCACAGTATCAGCGTGCCAAAGAAATGTTACGGGAAATGAAGGAGGCTGGGGTTATCAGAGATAGTTGTAGCCCCTGGGCAGCTCCACTAGTGCTCGTAAAGAAAAAAGATGGTACAATGAGAATGTGTGTAGATTACAGGCAAATTAACCGCATTACACATAAAGATGCTTATCCACTACCCAGAATAGAGGAGTCACTAACAGCCTTAAAGTCAGCTAACTATTTCTCCACCTTGGATCTCACCAGTGGGTATTGGCAGGTTCCCGTGGCAGAGGCGGACAAGGAGAAGACTGCATTCACGACGCCAATGGGCCTCTGCGAGTTCAACTGTATGCCATTCGGGCTCTGCAACGCCCCAGGGACATTCCAACGGTTGATGGAGTGCTGCTTGGGCCACCACAACTTCGAAACCGTGCTGTTGTACCTGGATGACGTCATAGTCTACTCCAAGACTTATGAAGACCACCTGAAGCACTTAGCAGAAGTGTTTGAGTCTTTGTCAAAATATGGCCTGAAGATCAAGCCGTCCAAATGTCACCTCTTGAAGCCAAAGGTACAGTACCTGGGTCATGTGGTCAGCGCAGAAGGTGTGGCACCTGATCCGGAGAAAGTCACCGTAATCAAGGACTGGCCAAGACCCACCACGGTAAAGGAGGTGCGGCAGTTCCTTGGGCTGGTGGGCTACTACCGAAGGTTCATTGATGGTTTCACCAAGATAGCAGCGCCCCTTCAAGATCTCCTGGTGGGCCAGCCAAAGCAGGCTAAGAAGCAGAGCCCTCCCTTTGAATGGAGCAGCCAACTAGAAACATCCTTTGTCCAGCTGAAAGGGGCTCTCACGGGAGAAGAAATTCTGGCCTACCCTGACTACAGCCAGCCGTTTGTACTGTATACAGACGCCAGCAACGTGGGCCTGGGAGCCGTGTTGTCCCAGGTGCAGGGAGGCAGAGAGAAGGTGATAGCGTACGCCAGTAGGAAGCTTCGGCCCACAGAAAGGAATCCAGAAAACTACAGTTCCTTCAAGCTGGAGTTCCTCGCTATTGTTTGGGCAGTGACTGAACGCTTCAAGCACTATCTGGCGTCGGCCAAGTTCACCATCTTCACGGACAACAATCCGTTGACACACCTGGCAACAGCCAAGTTAGGTGCGTTGGAACAGCGGTGGATGGCCCGGCTGTCTAACTTTGACTTTACCATCAAGTATCGGGCTGGCAAGAAGAATAACAATGCTGATGCGCTGTCCAGAATGCCTCACTTACCCGAATCTGGAGAAGACCTGGATGAACTCGAAGAGATAGAGTTACCGGCTTTCCATCATCAGGGTGTTTCCCAGTGTGAGCATGCTGTGGGAGTGAAGCGCTCGAGCCAACACGAGGTCTCGGTTAACCCATTACTCCACCATAATTGGGAAGAAACACAGAATGGTGACCCGGCCGTGCGATTGGTCAAAGAGAAGCTAGCGCAAGCTGAGACCCATCTTGGCCCAGACGCTCCAGAGGAAGCCCAGCAGCTGTGGAAGGAGAGGGGACGACTGTTCACCTACCAAGGCAAGCTCTGCAAGAGATATGTCAACTATCGAACAAATGAACTTGTCTGGCAGATAGTGGTTCCGCAGAGGGATGCTCCAATGGTCCTCGCAGCGTATCATGATAACGCAGGACACTTCGGGTGGAAGAAGTTGGAGGCCTTACTCCGTGATCGGTTCTACTGGGTGCACATGAGAAAGATGATCGAGAAATGGTGCCGAGACTGTGGCCCGTGTAACTTGAGGCGGAAAGATGATGCCAGCCAAAGGTCTCCCCTACAGCCAATTGTCACGAAGCAGCCCCTGGAGTTGGTGGCCCTGGACCACGTGAAGTTGACACCAAGTCGGTCAGGCTATGTGTACGCCCTCACCATTGTGGACCATTACTCTCGTTTCCTGGTAGTAGTGCCTGTGAAGGACCAGACAGCCAGGACGGCAGCTAGAGCGTTCCAGGCATCCTTTTGTCGACCGCACGGCTATCCGGAAAGGGTACTGACGGATCAGGGTCCTGCATTCGAGGCTGAAGTGTTCCAAGAGTTCTGTAACATGTACGGTTGTAAGAAAATTCGAACCACACCGTACCACCCCCAGACCAATGGACTGTGCGAGAAAATGAACCATGTGGTTATTGATATGCTGAAGACCCTACCGCTGGAAGAGAGGAACCAATGGCCAGAAAAGTTGCCAGATCTGGTAGACCTGTACAACCACATCCCAGTGACTTCGACCAACTGCAGCCCCGCTTACCTGATGCGAGCCAGACCAGGCAAGTTGCCTGTAGACTTTGAGATGGGGACTGTGTCGCCTGAGGCGGTTCAAGAAATAGAGGATTGGGATGCAGAACGGCAGCAGCGGTACCGTAAGGTCCAGGAGTGCGTGGAAAGGAGCCTGTCTCAAGCAAGAACGAGACAAGAACAGCATTACAATCAAACAGCCCCAGCAACTCCCTTAGCACCTGGAGAACAAGTCCTCAAGAAGAAGCGGAAGACGCATAAGTTGGATGATCAGTGGGAAAACGAGCCCTACACCATTATCCCCTCCAACTTTGACAATAGTAAGGTATGCCTCATAAGCAAAGATGAAGGCAAGACCTGCCAAGCAATTTCCCGAGACCGCCTGAAGACGTGCCCTGAGCGGTGCAAAGTTCAAAAGGAAGTGGAGGAAGTTCAAGAAGAGGGGGAAGAGATGATACAAACAATCCTCGGCAAATTCCCCAAGACTTGGACCCGCATAAATGGTGCCGTAGTGGTACCGGTCCTGACGTTCCCACAGTTGGTCGAGCCAGAAACAGAACAGGTTCCGGATTCACCCAAAGAACCGTCCGCCCCGACACGAGGTGACACGCCAGCAGTGGAACAGGAGGATCAACCCCCTGTCAGTGGTGAACCTGTCATACCCTTGGCGACTCTTAGACCACATGGGCGATCATCATGCATACCTATTGGGGTTAGGCCTACCGGTAGTGCTGAGATAGGAGACACACTAAGTAGTCAGGGACAAACACCAGAGCTACGCAGGTCCCAACGCAGCACTCGGGGACAACCCCCTCTAAGGTATAGGGAATCAAATGTATAAAGGAGAAAGAAAGAGTATTTATTGGAATGTAAATAGTTATGCGAAATGTCTGTAATGTTGTGTACAAAATGTTTTTCTTTTTCTTTGATTGTGAAAATGGACAATTGGGCCACTGGACTATGGGTGGCCAACACCTAAATTGTTCATAGTTAGCACCAGTGTGCTCGACACCCCTGAAGAAAAACCCGTCCGGCGTGCATAGAGTGGGGTCATCAATGCTCTGACGCACGCCCAGAGCCTACGTTGGGGGTTTTATCGCGGCGGGTCCCCCATGGAGCAGTGTAATGGACACCCGGCAGGGAGCCACACTGGACTCTTATAGTACTGTTTGAATTTGTAACGTTAAAGAGAATGTGCCTCCCATATTGGGATGAAATGTATGACATGTTATGTTTTGTTTCCACAGTCCGGGAGTACTGAATTTAACTAAGGGGGAGTGTGGCGCCCTAGGACCTGGTCGCCACAACAGCATTGCCCTCCCAAAGGGTTAATGCTGAGCCTGGAGGTAATTGGGAGATCCATTGGCCAGCAGGTTTAACACCCAACACAGTTCTCCCTCCGGCCAGCAGGGGGAGCTCTGAACCTGGAATTCCAGGGAGCCTTCCTCTACCTGACCAGAGGGAGGAAGTGGAGTCAGTCTGAAGGGAGTAGTGAAAGTGAACAGACGCAGAGTGAGCTGTCCTGTGAATCTGGGGCCTAGAGCTGGAGCAGCTTGGCCCAGAGAAGCAGGAATAGCTGAGAGGCAGCAGAGAGACTCAGACATCGGAGTCTGTGGTTGCCAGGGTATAAAATCCGTCCCTGGTAGCCGAGTCCGAAGGGCAGGAGAGCTGCAAGCCCCTGGCCCAGAAGGATCCAAGGTACAGCTGCAGCATCAGGGCCCGGTGTAGACTCCAGCGGAGAAGCACCAGAGAGAGGGTCTGCGCAGCCACCTACAGAAAGAAGGGACGTGCCATCGGTCCCAGCAGCAAAGAGGGCCATTGCTGGATTCAGAGAAGCAGGGTCCTATCATCACAAAGCAAAGTACAGGAGTAGGCCTCATACTCAGCTGGCCAGAAAGATCATCCCAAGTACTTCCAGGCCGACCGGATCCCCATCACCACCTGTAACGGTCTCCCAGGACTGGACTGTTCCCAGAGTAAAAGAGGAAAAGGTAAAGAGACTGTTGTTTGTGCCTGGTTCTTTCCTCGCCTGTCGGCCCTGCACCGTGTTAGCCACACAACACCATAGACTTTCACGGGCACCAACGGTATCCCGGGGCATCGCTCCACCTGTGGGGAGCAGTACCATCATAGCTGTCATAACATCACCCCGGAGTTCTCCCATAACAGCGGCGGCTTAATAGCCGCATACCACAGGTGGCGTCACGAACATTAACTCTAACTCATCAGCCACATATTCAACTGACACCCACCAGGGCCACGGAGCCGGGCCCAGCCACCACTGACTACCACCGGACTAGTCCGGCCCGGCACCGGGTGTCCCATAGCCCTGGGGTGGGCGAGTCACATATGTATGAAGTCCTCCTTTATGTCTAATACAGTCCCCCTGACTTCTAATTTTTGGCAGTTCTTACATTGTATTTATAGGCTTTGTGAGGTTCAGAGTCCTTTGTTAAATTAACTAGGATGTCTATGACCATATCACACACACACAAGATATGCCCAGAAAAGGTAGTAAAATATATACATTATATTTAAGGGTGGCTACTAGTGAGTGTAGTTTTATTTCCCCATCTACTATGTCATCTACTGTAGTCATAGTCAATGAGTAAATGTGGTTAGAGGTGGCCCAGCTATTGAGGGGTGTAGGAGGTGTCTTATATACAAGACGTTATACAGGAAAGAATGTTTCCTAACATTTTTTTCCTGTAAAATCCATTTTATTTTTAGTTTTGTATGTTTAATTGTCAGTCTGTAAAAGTGGAGTAAAGGGGGCTTTACACGCAACAATATCACTGGTGAGAGCATCCGCCCCCGTCATTTGTGTGTCACTGGCAAATCACTACCCGTGGCGCACAAAATCGTTAGGAGCCGTCACACGGACTTACCTGCCTAGCGACGTCGCTGTTGCCGGTGAACCGCCTCCTTTCTAATGGTGCGGTTCGTGCAGCGTCACAGCGGCATCAATAAGCGGCCGCCCAATAGAAGCGGAGGGGCGTAGATGAGAGGCCGTAACATGCCGCCCACCTCCTTCCTTCCTCATTGCCGGCGGCCGCAGGTAAGCTGTAGTTCATCGTTCCCGAGGTGTCACACGTAGCGATGTGTGCTGCCTCAGGAACGACGAACAACCTGCGTCCTCAACAATCAACGATTTTTTAAAAATGAATGACGTGTCAACGATCAACGTTAAGGTGAGTATTTTTGATTGTTAACGGCCGTTCGTTGGTGTCACACGCAATGACGTCGCTAACAATGCCGGATGTGAGTCATGGAATCCGTGACCCCGGCGATATATCGTTAGATACGTCGTTATGTGTAATGGGGCCTTAAGGCCTCTTTCACACGTCAGTATTTTGCATCAGTGTTTCATCAGTGTGTCATCAGTGCTTGGATGCCAAAACCAGGAGTGGAACTTAGGGTACTTTCACACTTGCGTTGAACAGTATCCGTTGCTATCCACCACCTTGAGGAATTACGGTAACCGTTGCAGGAAACCGTTTATTCATCATAGACTTCTATTAGTTACGGATAGCAACGGATGGTCTTGCGTTGCATATGCCCTGCGGCGTATCAGTTGTTTTGTCGCTGACCGTCAGTGACATACGGGCGGAGGGAACGCTGCATGTAGCGTTTTTCTGCGCTTGGTGGAGTGTCAAAAATATGCAACATGCAGGATTCCGTTGGCGTCAGTTGTTTTTATAACGGACGCCTATGGTGGTGGATTCCGTTAGAATCCGTCATTTGATGGATTCCGTTAACGCAACCGTCTTAACAACAACTGCGTATGCCCAGATGTCTAAAGTCAAGAAAAAAAAACTATAACGGATTGCGTTGTTTTGTACGATCCGTTGCATCCGTTGTGCCACTATATCCAACGCATCCGTTGCATCCGTCACACAACTCAATGCAACGGATGCCGTTCAAAGCAAGTGTGAAAGTAGCCTTAGAGAGAAGAACTATAATTGAAAGACTGACACCTGTTCTGTGTTTTGGAGACACGTCTGATTTTGGCATCCAAATACTGATGACACACTGATGAAACACTGATGCAAAATACTGATGTGTGAAAGAGGCCTAATACTGTGACAACATTGATCCCAGCAGCGACCTGAGAGTTAGGCATCTTTCACACGTTCGTGGAAAACCATGCACATTTTTCACGGACGTGTCAGAGGTGCGTTTAGACCTCTGTGACCCGTGTTTATGGCCTACGTGTGTTCTCCGTGTGTTATCTGTGATAACACACGAAGAACGGGAACTTTCTGCTCACCTATCCCTGGCATAGCTGTCCATGGTGCTGATCTTCGGTCTCCGGTCCTGCCGACTCCCCGCTGATGCTGTTGCTTCCGGCAGCAGTGAAGTGAATATTCAATGAGCATAATGAGCGGTGGTCGGAAGCAAGTGACAGCAGCGGCAGAGACAGCAGGGCTGGAGAAGGTGAGTAAAGTTTTTTTTTTTTATTTTCTCAAACACATGTGTTTTCTCCAGCGAGTTTCACACGGAACACCTCCGTGTGGTCCGTTTGCGTTCCGTGTGACACCCGTGATGCCGACGAAAAACGGACATGTTGACATGTGGAGCACACGGACACACGTATGCTCCACACATTTACACGGTCCATGGCAGAACACGCACGTGAGCGCAGACCCATTGATTTTAATGTGTCTACGTGTGCCCGTGTCTCCGGTACGTGAGGAAAAGGACCAAACATGTACCGGAGACAAGGACGTGTGAAAGAGGCCTTAGAGATGCATCTATGCTTATCCCATTCCATTTGAGTGCTAGTTACATTCATTTCAGCAGTTTTCCTGTCCTCCAGCCCTCCCATTAGGGTTTCCAGAAAAATGCTGGAGTTTTCCATTGACTTCCATTATACTCGATACTTGAATCGAGCCCATTCACGTGTCTGACCTGGTCGATTCAAGTACCAAGCACTCGAGCATTTTAGCTCTTGATCACCACTAGTTGAGACAAAAAGCCCTACGGTAGATATGAACCAAAATCAACTCATTAGTAAAATACTTTAGCTGCCTTGTGTATGTCTTTAAGATGAAGGACTGGCATCATCACAGCTGCCTTCTTTCTTAAAAAATTCCCCCTGCCTTAAAATACAATTCACATCTAATACATTGTTACCAAGTTAAATTAAAAATCTACAGTTTTGTTATCTTTATCCCTCATAAGATGTCATATATTTCTAGGGGATCTTTCATGTTAGATTTCAAACATTTATTTCAACATTATTACGTTATTTTTACAGAGAAATACAGCTGAATTCCCAAGTGGATTAATATTATCAGATATTCACTATGTTGGAATGTCATGAAAACTGATTCAGAACCTGAAAGTTCAGAGCAATACCGGAAGGGTTTTTTAGCCTTAAATAATTTGTAATCAATTATTACACCTTAAGGCCGCTTTACACGCTACGACATCGCTAAAGCGATGTTGTTGGGGTCACGGAATTTGTGACGCACATCCGGCCGCGTTAGCGATGTCGTTGCGTGTGACACCTATTAGCGATTTTGAATCATCGCAAAAACGTGCAAAATTGCTAATCGGTGACATCCCCCCTAATCTCAATTATCATTGCTGCTGCAGTTACAATGTTGTTCCGTCGTTCCTGAGGCAGCACACATCGCTATGTGTGACACCGCAGGATCGAAGAACCTCACCTTACCTGCGTCCCGCCAGCAATGAGGAAGGAGGTGGGCGGGATGTTCGTCCCGCTCATCTCCGCCCCTCCTCTTTGATTGGGCGGCCGCTTAGTGATGTCACTGTGATGCCGAACGAACCGCCCCCTTAGAAAGGGGGAGGTTCGCTGGTCACAGCGTCGTCGCTGTGCAGGTAAGTAGTGCGACGGGTACGCATGCTAGCGATCTCGCTAGCGAGATCGCAGCGTGTAAAGCGGCCTTTAGTCTTGTGTTTCAAGTTATATGAAGGTCCACATTATATTACAGCTGTTTGTCGTAGACAATTGCAAGATTAACACAATTTTCTGGACAATGCAATGCTGGATTAAAGGAATTTGACTGTACATTTAAAGGGAACCAATCATCAGGATTTTTGGATATAACCTAAAGCCAGTGCTATACTGGCACTATCTGGCTGATTCTTTACATACCTTTAGTGGTCAGCTCGGATGTTTAGGTTTTGAAATCGAAGAAAGTAAAGTTTATAAAATCGGCAGCTTCTTGAGTGACAGCAGCTGAGGATCAGATAATATCTGGGGGGGGTATTTGTCGTGGGCGGAGGAGGGGACGCTGCGCTCTCCCACTGCTCGGGTCCGGCTGCCGCTGCTGCTGCGGCCGCTGCTGCTCGGTGGCTCGAGCGATGGGCCAGATGCCGGGGACTCGAGCGGCGCTCCTCGCCCGTGAGTGAAAAGGGGATTGGTTTTGGGGATTTATTGTCTGTGACGCAACCCACGGTTGTGGTGATTTTTGGTAACACCACCGCTGCTCTGTATGGGGATCCCGGGAGCGGTGACAGGGAGCAGCAGGGTTGTTAGTTCTCCCCTCTGTGGGTAGGGGTTGGTTGTCCCGGGGCCCAGTGATGGGGTAGAGGATGAGGAATGGCAGGCCAGGTGCGGGGTCTGGTGAGGTGCAGGGTCGCGGGGGGGGGGCAGCGCTGTGCCTCACGGCACGGTGGTACTCACTCAGCCTGAGATGGTGACACAGTTCTCGGTAAAACACACGGCTGGAAAGACGGTTCCCACGGACGGCTGCTGTTGCTTTTCCCCGGTAGTTAACGGTGACTGTCTCTTTTCCTGCACCTAAGTTCAATGTTGGTAGCGATGGATTCCCACCAGTAACCCCGACTTGGATATGGGCCGGAGGAGCCCCTCTTTGCCCGCAGGCGCTGGCCCTGAGAAACTGGTGCCCTGGCGGTGGCGGTGTCTCTCTCATACGGTTGGACTGTTGCCTTCAATCGGGACTTAGATGTTTGGAAACCCGGAGGTCCCCTTCACTGACAGATTTGGCAAATTTACGGCGACTCCTAGCCTTGCCGGGATCCGAAAGGCCCCTGCCAATGGTGCTAGCTTCTCCTTGTGTACCGGTCCGGTACCGCCGGGTCACCACCCGTCCACGGTCCTCACGGTACCTCCGATAGGCCACTCCTGCAGACGGTCACCGCCGTCTGCTAACCTTGCTGTCTCCGTCCGGGGCACACACCCGGATGCTCTCAGGCTCTTAAGATGTCACTTTCCTCCTTTCACTTCCACCTCTCCAACTCAACTTCCACTAACCCCTCTCTGCACTCAAGCTCTGCCTGAGCTCAACTCATCTCAACTGCCTGTGTTTTCCCTCCTCCAGGACTGTGAACTCCTTGGTGGGTGGAGACCAACGGCCTGGCTCCACCCCCTGGTGTGGACATCAGCCCCTGGGGAAGGCAACAAGGATTTCTGGTCTAGCTTTGATGTGCCTAACCGGGGTGTAGGGTGTGGTGATGTCATTACCTGTGACCCCTGGCTTGTCCAGGGCGTCACATTCCCCCTTAGCAAAATGCAGACCGTCCGCGGGCTGCCCGTCCAACACCGGTTTTATTTTTCTGTAGAAAGATAAAAACGGTAACACATACAATTATACTAACTTCATCCCACAACGGGAGGCACTTTTCTTAAACGTTACAAATGGTTAACGATTTCAAACGGTTACGGCTTCCGCTCTCTCCCACCCAAGTAACCTGGCCCTGATGCTGCCCCTAAGAAAACAGGCAGCACCCCTTGACCCCAGTCCTGCACCAAGTTACCCGAGTGGGATCTGTCCTTTCCAGGGGACCCACGTCCATGGGGAGCCCCTGGAACCCCCAGAGGGTAGCCACCGGTTCCGGTGGTGGCTGGGCCCCAGCCTGCTCCACTGCGGGCCCTCCCTCCAATCTGCCTCTCCGGAGGCGGCAACGGTGGAAGCTGCAACAAACATTTTTATTTACATCCCACAAGTTTGTGGTTGCCCTGCAAGTTCACGGGCTTGTCCGTAAGGAGTCCCTTACGCAACTTCAGACGGTCCCCACGGGGACAACGGTGCCGGCAATGACCGGTTCAATTTGCAGGTTTAATCAGGTGAACTTCGGTTGATCACTCATTTTCATTCTTCAAAAACTTTTAAAACTTTAAAACACACTGGTGGTCCCAACGGGGACGGTGCAACGGTGCTCCGCTGCCCTACTCAGAGTCCTCTGCATCACTTTGGGGAAGGGGCGCGGTGCTCACATGGGCCTCCTGGCTGCCCCTCAGCTTCGCATCTAGCGCGAACCACCCCCTCTCCCCGCAGTGCCGAGTGTACTACACCAGGTCCCCTGGCATCAGGTTGCGGCCCGGGTGTTCTTCTGGCAGGTGAGCGTTAACATCCCGCCGGGCTATAAAGACTTCGGCCTCCAGGCCCGGTTCGTAGATGAAACCATAGCCCCGGCGGACATCAAACCGCTTCACCTGCCCCTCATACAGTGGGCCCCGGACACGAAAAGTTGCCTGACGGAGGCTCTCTTTCTCCTGGATTGCACGGGCCACCAACTCCGCCTTCTTTCTTTCCCTCTCTTCGATTTCCAGGCCCAACGGTACTGGCTCCCTCTCCCAATATGGCGCTGCTGCGAGCTCCGGCGCATGGGTCGGGCCCCGCGAGACCTTTTGGACACTGCCCACTGCTGGTGATCTGGGTGGAAGGTCCCGCGGTGACTTAGCCTTGGACGCCGCCTTGCAGCGGCAACCCGGCGCAACCTCAGCCAAGGTGTGGGGGATGGGCACAGGGACTTTCCCTGCTGGGCCTTCGGCACGGAGCGGGCTGTAGGCTCCGGCTCGGGGAATCTCTCGGGGAATGCCTCCGGTTCCGGCTTCGGAGCTTTCCAAGGGAGCACCTCCGGTCGGCTACGAGCTCCGGCTACAGGTCGGTCCGCCTGGGCGGACATGCTGGGTATCGCTACCAGTTGCGGTGGTAGCGGGCCTAGTTGTGGGGTCACGGCAGCCGGGACGGGTGGCGAGGGAGGCAGTAGAGCGAGAGGGTTCAGACCGGGTACCGCAGCCACGATGACCGACCCTTTTGGGGTACCGGGGCGTGGGTCACTCACCCTCCCTTCCGCTACTTCCTCCTCGCGTCTCCGCATGGTCGCTATAACCTCCGTCATGTCGGTCTCCCACTCCTCCATGAGGAGCTGCATCTTGACCTGCAGCCTCTGGTAGAGCTGCGCGGTCCGGATCTCCACCCACGCCGCGGTTCCAGGCGCGGGGGCTACGGTGCTTCGGGACAGCATGTACATGTTGCTGGCGGCCTCTCCCAGGAACAAGATGGCTGCAGTGTCCTGGCGTCCCTGCCTTTATAGCCGCGCTCACATGCGGCCAGCCGCCATTTCGTCTCCCTTAGCCTCTTTCCGGCTCCTCCTCTATCGGGGCGGGGTTTTGGCCTTCACGCCTCCACTACTCGAGGAGACGCTCGAGCGGGAACTTTTCGCGCCAAAGATGGCGGCTTCTGAAATTTTCTGGCCGGACACCTCCGGCGGTAACAAGGCGCACCTCTACCAGACGGCAGAGCGGTAAGATCCTGTTCGTGACGCCAAGTTGTCGCGGGCGGAGGAGGGGACGCTGCGCTCTCCCACTGCTCGGGTCCGGCGGCCGCTGCTGCTCGGTGGCTCGAGCGATGGGCCGGATCCCGGGGACTCGAGCGGCGCTCCTCGCCCGTGAGTGAAAAGGGGATTGGTTTTGGGGATTTATTGTCCGTGACGCCACCCACGGTTGTGGTGATTTTTGGTAACACCACCGCTGCTCTGTATGGGGATCCCGGGAGCGGTGACAGGGAGCAGCAGGGTTGTTAGTTCTCCCCTCCGTGGGTAGGGGTTAGTTGTCCCGGGGCCCAGTGATGGGGTGGAGGATGAGGAATGGCAGGCCAGGTGCGGGGTCTGGTGAGGTGCAGGGTCGCGGGGGGGGCAGCGCTGTGCCTCACGGCACGGTGGTACTCACTTAGCCTGAGACGGTGACACAGTTCTCGGTAAAATACACGGCTGGAAAGACGGTTCCCACGGACAGCTGCTGTTACTTTTCCCCGATAGTTAACGGTGACTGTCTCTTTTCCTGCACCTAAGTTCAATGTTGGTAGCGATGGATTCCCACCGGTAACCCGCTCCCCGACTTGGATATGGGCCGGAGGAGCCCCTCTTTGCCCGCAGGCGCTGGCCCTGAGAAACTGGTGCCCTGGCGGTGGCGGTGTCTCTCTCATACGGTTGGACTGTTGCCTTCAATCGGGACTTAGATGTTTGGAAACCCGGAGGTCCCCTTCACTGACGGATTTGGCAAATTTACAGCGACTCCTAGCCTTGCCGGGATCCGAAAGGCCCCTGCCAATGGTGCTAGCTTCTCCTTGTGTACCGGTCCGGTACCGCCGGGTCACCACCCGTCCACGGTCCTCACGGTACCTCCGATAGGCCACTCCTGCAGACGGTCACCGCCGTCTGCTAACCTTGCTGTCTCCGTCCGGGGCACACACCCGGATGCTCTCAGGCTCTTAAGCTGTCACTTTCCTCCTTTCACTTCCACCTCTCCAACTCAACTTCCACTAACCCCTCTCTGCACTCAAGCTCTGCCTGAGCTCAACTCCTCTCAACTGCCTGTGTTTTCCCTCCTCCAGGACTGTGAACTCCTTGGTGGGTGGAGACCAACTGCCTGGCTCCACCCCCTGGTGTGGACATCAGCCCCTGGGGATGGCAACAAGGATTTCTGGTCTAGCTTTGATGTGCCTAACCGGGGTGTAGGGTGTGGTGATGTCATTACCTGTGACCCCTGGCTTGTCCAGGGCGTCACATTTTCATACTTATCACCTCCCCCGGTTAGAATTAGCATAAGTATTATACAATCGATTTAAATTTTCAATAGCAGGACAAGTGCTGAGGTCATACCATGTGACCAGAAGGGGCAGAGCCTCAAAAAAATAGAAAAATATTCCTTCCTGGTATCAGCTTTGTTGGCTGAGGCCCCGTCCCTTCTGATCACATGGGCATGACCTCACACAGGTCCTGCTAGTGAAAAGTTAAATTGATTGTATAATACTTATGCTAATTCTAATGTGGCGCCCTGGACTAGCCAGGTCGTCACAGGTAAGACACACCCCCCCCCACCCCCCGGAGAGTTACATTAGCCAGACACAAAATCTTTGTTGCCTCCCTCCAGGGTCTGATGTCCACACCAGGTGGGGCGGAGCCAGGCGGTTGGCCCCACCCACTGAGGAGTTCACAGGCCTGGAGGCGGGAAAAGTCAGATCAGTTCAGTCAGGAGGTTGAAGTGAGAGGAGTAAAGTGAAGAATGTCTGGGTTGGTGGCCCAGGCACTGACAGCAAGGTTGGCAGACGGTGGTGGCTGTCTGCAGGAGTGGTGGATCAACGCGGAACCATAGGACCGGGGTCGGGCGGTGGCCCGCCGGTACCGAACCGGGGAGCGAAGTGAAGCTAGCACATACAGGCAGGGCTTTCGGACCCCGACCAGGCTTGGAGCCGCCGACAAAGGCCAAATCCGATAGTGACCGGAACCCCAGGGGTTTCCTAACAACCAAAGACCCGTTAGAAGGCAACCGTCCGCACCATGAGGATATACAGCTACCGCCACAGGCTAGAGATCCAAGGGCCAGCGCATGCGGGCAAAACAGGCTCCTCTGGCATCCATACACCGGGGAGCGGGCTATGGATGGGAAGCCATCAGAGTCAACATAGTACACATAGGTGCAGGGAAAAACAGCCACCATCACCTGTCCGGGGAGAGACACTGCAGCCGGCTGCGGGACCCGTCCATCCAGCCGTTTGGTTTACCGGAGACTTTGTGACTTTCTGTCTGAGTATCACTGTGCCATCCGGCACCGCGCCGCGCTGTCCCTGCAACCCTGCACCTCACCAACCCTGCCTCCCCGTCACACCACCGGGCCCAAGGACCACCAACCCCTACCCACGGAGGGGTAAAACAACATCCCAGCTGCTCCATACCATCGCTCCCGGGATCCCCGTTACCAGCAGCGGTGGCGCCCATCTTCACCACAACCCGTGGGTGGCGTCACGGACTAAATCCCCAAACAATCAATCCCCTTTTCACTCACGGGCGAGGAGCGCCGCTTGAGTCCCCGGATCCGGCCCACCGCTAGAGCCACCGAGCAGCAGTGCCAGACCCGAGCGTTAGCGAGCGCAATGCCCCGCCGCCCGCGACACTAACATGGGGAGGGGATAACTATGAATTCCCCCCAGATATTATCTGATCCTCAGCTGCTGTCACTCAAGAATCTGCCGATTTTATAAAGCTTACTTTCTTTGATTCCAAAACCTAAACATCCGAGCTGACCACTAAAAGATTGTAGAGAATCAGTTTGAATGTTTCCCTTTAAGGATACCTTCTATCCTGTATTCTTTCCTCTTCACCTGTTCTCGTTCTTATCTGTACGCTGTTACCTTTGCCTTTCCTGACACTACACATGTTTTTTCCACTTTTAAGTGGAGTATTATGTATAACTCTTTCACTACTGTTATCTCTAATGCGGGCGTCACACGGGACGATCTATCGTGCGATCGCACGAGCGATCGTACCCGCTCCCGTCGTTTGTGCGTCATGGGCAATTAGTTGCCCGTGGCGCACAAAGTCATTAACCCCCCGTCACACGCACTTACCTCCCAGACTACCTCACTGTGGGCGGCGAACATCCTCTTCCTGAAGGGGGAGGGACGTTCGGCGTCACAGCGACGTCACAAAGCGGCCGGCCAATAGCAGAGGAGGGGCGGAGATGAGCGGGACGTAAACATCCCGCCCACCTCCTTCCTTCCGCATTGCCGGCAGGATGCAGGTAAGATGTGTTCATCGTTCCCGGGGTGTAACACGGAGCGATGTGTGCTGCCCCGGGAACGATGAACAACCGGCGCACAGAAGAAGAAACGACTTTTTGAAAATGAGCGACGTGTCAACGAGCAACGATAAGGTGAGTATTTTTGCTCGTTCACCGTCGCTCGTAGCTATCACACACTACGATATATCAATCAATGCCGGATGTGCGTCACTTACGACGTGACCCCGCCCCGATATATCGTACCGTGTGACACCCGCATAACACTGAGAGAGTAGGAGGGTACATTAGAGAACTGAGCAGAAGCGCTGATAGATTGCTATAAGTTTTCCAAATGATGGCTAAAACAACAAACAACCCCCAAGAACAGAATGTTAGAAAAATGCTAATGAAGAGTAATATAGAAAGTTACTTAAATTTGCATTCATGAAAAAATGAACAATGAAAAAATATGTGTGAGGTGTTCTTAGGAACATCATTGTACAAAATATATAGAGACAAAGTGGAAAACCTAGGAGCAGAGCTGAGCCGGCTGCTTAGTTCACACAGCAGCAGGGCCACAGACACACAGTGCAGGCAAGGAAGCCAAAACGGCCAGGCTGGGTGGGAGAAACCCTGAACCCCTCACAGACTCCGTGGACTGCAAAACAGTGAGTCTGCCAGAATGCTCCAGCTGAGGCACAATATCTCTGGAAGGAAAGAGGTAAATTGTTCCTGTACCAAGGGAAGCTCTGTAGAAGGCACACCAATCCAAAGACACATGAGTTGGTCTGGCAGATCATCGTGCCCCAGAGAGACGTCAAGATGGTTCTGGAAGCTTACCACGACGGTGCAGATCATTTTGGTTGGAAAACGTTGGAAGTGCTCTTAAGAGAAAGATTCTACTGGGTTGGCATGAGAAAATCAATTGAAGATTGGTGTAGAAAATGCAGCCCGTGCAACCTCAGAAGAAAGCATCAACAGAACCAGAGAGCTCCACTCCAGTCCATAGTAACCAAGCAACCACTCGAGCTAGTTGCATTAGACCACGTCAAGTTGTCACCAAGCCGGTCCAGCTATGTCTATGCCTTAACCATCGTGGACCATTACTCACGCTTCTTAGTGGTGGTACCCGTGAAAGACCTTACAGCTAGAACAGCAGCTAAAGCATTCCAGACGTACTTTTGCAGACCCCATGGTTACCCAGAACAAGTCCTTGCAGATCAAGGTCCAGCTTTTGAATCACAGATCTTCCAAGAATTCTGCAACATGTATGGCTGTAAAAAGATCCGCACAACAGCATACCATCCCCAAACAAATGGCTTATGCGAGAAGATGAACCATATTGTGACTGACCTGTTGAAGACCTTACCAGAGTCAGAAAGAAATCAATGGCCAGACAAATTGCCAGACTTGGTGGACTTGTACAATCATGTCCCGGTGAGTTCTACAAACTGCACCCCCGCTTACCTTATGCGTGCAAGGCCCGGTAAACAGCCAATTGATTTAGATATGGGAATTCTGAAGCCAGATGCAGAGATTCAAGAATCCAATTGGGATACCCTACGTCAGCAGCAGTATCGCCAAGTACAAGAGTGCGTAGAGAAAAGTCTCCAACAAGCTAGGGGAAGACAGGAGAGAACCTTTAACCAGCATGCTCTAGCAACCCCATTGCTACCTGGTGACCAAGTTCTCAAGAGGAAGCGACGCACAAACAAATTGGATAATCAGTGGGAAACCACCCCATATACAGTCTTACCATCAAGTATGGATAATCCCAAAGTGTGTCTCATCAGTAAGGATGAAGGAAGGACATCAGCTGTCATGTCAAAAGATCAACTGAAACCATGTCCTGAAACCCTGAAGACACCAGAAGTCACCTTACCCGTACAGGTACAACCTGTTAAGGAGGAAGAAGATGTGTTCCATACAGTCTTAGGAGATTTCCCAAAAACATGGCCAAATTACTATGGAGCAGTAGTAGTCCCAATGATCGCCTTCCCTCAAGTGGTGGAACCAGCATCAGAACCCATACTACAAGAAGTCCCAAGACAAGAAGAACTGGAAGTTGAACCCGTAGAGGAAGAACAGATTCCTGGTTCCAGTGAGCTTGCCAGTCCTACAATCAGTCCCCCATACTCACAATTACCAGAAACACCAAATAGGTACACTTCCACTCACACCATTATGCTAAGTACACCCAGTACACCAGCAGTACACAGGTCACAGCGTAGTACTCAGGGTCAGATACCAGCAAGATATAAAGACTAATGTGGAATTGCATATAAAATGTACATATGTCATAATGTTTATTTGAGAAACCGTAACAGTTTAGTGTACAGAAAAGGTGAGAGAAGAGTGGTGTAAGGTGGCAGCACGGAGAGTTACAACTTGATCACATTTTGGTGTCCCGAGGGCCGTGAGGCCTACTGCACTTATGACCAGAGTAGAGACAAGCGTTTGGTTGTTTAAATGTTTATATGATTGCAATGTTAAGACCCATAAGCCCAGTACCTACAGAGACTATCCTGTATGAACACTTACATATTCTTCAACAATTTCCTTTCCCCAGAGGCAATAGACTAAGCCCTGGAGAGACTGCTTTTTGAAGATTTTGGACTCTTTTTGAACTTTAGGGTTTTTGTATTTTTCCCTTTGAGACTCAGTATTTATATATACACTTGTTGTTGATAACTTGTTTGTTTCTTTCACAGTCCCGGAGTACTGTTCTTCACTAAAGGGGGAATGTGGCACCCCAGGGTTGCCAAAGTAACAAGACAAAGGGTTAACTCCCCACACACAACACCAAGACCTCCTGGCCAGAAGGGGGAGACCAAGCTGCTTCCCTGTATATTCTGGTGGGGAGAGGAAATGGTCAGTTCAGTTCAGTTTCTTTGTGCAGAGAGTGCAGTTCGGTGCAGCTGCAGCTCAGTTCAGTGCAGAGAACTGAGGAGAAAGGATCTGCAGGTTGGAAGCTGGCTTTAGCTCACCTCAGGATCTACTGACCAATTCCCTAAGCCAAGGGTCTGAGGGAAGGAGACAGATAAAACAGAGGACCATACCTGGGATAAAGAGTATTGCAGAGCTCACCCCAGTGGAGCACACAGAACGGATGCTGGATCCGATACTGCAGGTTACATACTGTACAGTTAACACCAGAGAAGTAAGGATTCCACATTCTCTATCTGTACCACAGACACCGCAACAAACGCAGAGTTCAGGAACATACTAGGAAGGACTCGAGTTGCCTGTCAGGTCGGTACCTAGGAGCAGAGCAGAGCCGGCTGCTTAGTTCACACAGCAGCAGGGCCACAGACACACAGTGCAGGCAAGGAAGCCAAAACGGCCCGGCTGGGTGGGAGAAACCCTGAACCCCTCACAGACTCCGTGGACAGTACTCTGCTGAATACCATCATCAGTAAAGGGCTAAGAAACTGCAAAACCGTGAGTCTGCCTGTTTATTGTGCTTGTGTCCTGCACTCCCCCCATAGACTAACACACTGCCTCGGGGAAAAGGCTCTACCTGTGGGGAGCCGTCCCATCTCAAGCTGCCTTCCATCACTCCCGGAGGTTCTGCAGCAGCGGTGGTCATCTCTGATCACATTCCACGGGTGGCGTCATGAACATAACCCCCCTTTTTATTGTGGAACCAGAGAGCACAGACCGGGTCACGACACCGTGATCCCCTTTCCAGAAGCGACCCCTTGGCCCGGTTCTGGGTATCCCCTTAACCCCTGGCGACACACTTGCATGTTTGCTGGGGTGCAATGGAATAATCTGAATTTCGCCATGTGTATTGAGAGAATTTGATAGCATTATGTTAGGGTATTACTGGACTACCTCAATAGTTAGGTAACCACATTTAGAAATGCATACCGGTATATAAAAATTAACCCTTTGTTTCACATGAAATCTCAGGATTTTAAGCCAAGTCTGTGCATTCCGTATAAGAAATCACATATGAATATATTGTTGTCCTTTGTGCACTAACATAATATATAGATACATTCCTTTAATCCCAGGAAAAAAATGAATTTCTTCAGAAACCAATCAAGAGTAATTTCCCCATGCAGAAGACTGATATGTGGTTAGCTTTATATTAATGGGCTTTCATAAGCCCTTGGGCGAGCTGTTATCTTCTAATAGCAATGCTTTGCTCATGGCTACGAGTCAAAAGCATTCAGCTTTTTGGCTTGTGCATCTGGCCGGGTCACAAGACACCTCCACTCTCAGATAAGAGATGTCCCCGAGGCTCGGCATTAATACATGGAAGACAATGGCTTATGCTCCACAAGGGTATGTTATTACTGATGTTTTTCTGTTTATTTCAATCTGACAAGAAAACAATTCCTGTTCACTCCATTCAGTCGTAGAAAGTATACATTACATCAGTATATACCTCAAATGATGGTATATTTGATTCTAATGGGGTAAGTTCTCCCAAGTCACAACATTTTGTCTTCTGGCATAGATTCTGCAGGAAACGTCTCTGAAATGTAAGTATCAATACATTCAACATGCCATGTCTGCCACCTAGGTAAATCTCGGAGATTGGCTACATACTGTATATCGGCTGCCGTTGAACAGCTGCTATTTAATAATGATAATATTTATTCATTTATATAGCACTATTAATTCCTCAGCGCTTTACATATATCAGCATCACTGTCTCCATTGGGGCTCACAATCTAGAGTCCCAATCAGTATGTCATTGGAGTGTGGGAGGATACCGGAGAACCCGGAGGAAACTCACACAAACACGTGGAGAGCATACAAACTCCATGCAGATGTTGTCCTTGGTGGGATTTGAACCTAGGAACTCAGCGCTGCAAGACTGCAATGCTAACCACTGAGCCACTGTGCTATTTGATGTTTAGCAAAAATATAACATCGAAACTGACAGAGGAACTGATCCCATTGCTTGCATTGGGATATTTTCCTTCTGCACAGTGCATCAGTTGCTGTGCCAGGCACATGCAGATCAGGAAGCCTAATCACCATGTTTTATGTAACATTTTGATCTCGCCCCAGAGCTCAGCCTGATTTTTCTTTTATGCAAAAAATGGTCTGAGTTTCATCAGCATCTTAAATTCACTTTTCATCACAGCTTGGACAATGTGTCAGTTGTTTCCCATCAAAGTCTCTTTTTTTTTGCATGAATTTTTTTTTTAAAAAATGATAAAGGATTCTCAAGCTATCAAAGAGTTCATGAAAAAAAAAAGATTTAAGCTGGAGGGACAAAAAGGGCAGTAGGGTATTATCCAAATAAACAATAGAATACATAAAATCAGATGTGCTCACCTTGTAAGGTTGTGTGATAAGAACATCTACTGTATAAAGGCTTGAAATAGGCTGCAGCAAACCCACAGAATGGAGAGACATCAGAAACTGGAATGAAAAAATTAATTGCGCTGCCTTAAAAGTTACACTGATAATGCAGGGCAAGGATTATCACTGCAGTTTCTAGCTTGTAGTGGCATGGATCCTTAAACCAGAAACTGCATTATCAGTATATAAGGGTGTGTAGGGCTCTGCCCACCCCAAACCTGCAAACCTTTCATGTATAGAGTGTATTGTAATGTGTTATAATGGTGAAATATGTGTGCAGCCTCTAGGGAGCCACGGTGGCCTGGTAGCTCCTCGGGGCTAGAGAGGCTTAATGGCAGGGAAGAGCCCAGCTAACAAAAAGGAGAGGGACACAGGAAGAGGCAGGAGAGTCCCCGAGGAGAGTGAGATGTGTAGACCCACAAGAGAAGCTAATTAGTCAGACCCACTGGGTTGAATCCCAGTGCCGGGGCCTTGGTGAGAGCTGGGCTGTGCTAACCACGTCCTGAGTGGGTGAGGTCCGGATGACCTAGATGGTGGTTACTATCTGGCAGATACCCAATAAACCCCCTTAATCAGCTGAAGGTCAGTGGGCTCCCACGGCAAGAGTAGGTCCTGACAAACCAGAGGAGTGCTGTCCCTGAAGATTCCCATCCTAGCTTATAGCCGAAAATCCCAGTGGGTGGGATGACGGCATATTCACAGAGCTACTTGAATTTGCCTGATAGAATGAACTGGAGAAAAGCAATGAGGGGCTCGGAGGCCCAAGTGCCACGGGAGTGGCTAGTCGGCAAATTGGCAACCACAGTAGAGAACCAGAGTGGAAGTCCAAAGGACTGTGATTTGCAATCCCCCTGTAATGGAAAAGAATTGTGCCTGCCGATGGCGAGATGTAAGACTGTTTGTAATTGACCCAAGTAAAGTGAAGTTTGTGTCCTTGTGTGGTGTCTGGGGGTACTGGGACCTGCTGCAGCCATGAGTTGAGAAGAAGTCCTGAAGATAAAACCAGCCCTGGCCTACGGCCAGAAAGTTAATGCCCCTCACCACAAGTCCCAGCAACCCTTCCACTGCACTAGAGAGGCGGTTGCTGTGCAAAGAACTGACCCAGGTCTGCGCTGCAGTCGGACAGCAGTACTTGCTGCGACTACCACCACACCCCACCGCCTTTCTAACAAGTGCACTTTTTAAGGCAGCGCAGCAATTTACCTATTTTGTCTCAGTTTCTCATGAAAACAAGGAATACAGATGGCATCCGTATGCTGTCCTACTTTTTTCATGGACCCATTGACTTGCATTGGTGAGTTTGATTCATTACACAGATCAAAATCAGATAAGTCTTCATCATTTTGTGTTGACTACTCGGTCTGCAAAAATACATAGACAAATGAACAGCCTCATAGACTATAATAGACCTATGTGTCATTGAAAAATGATGAATGAGTCCTCAGGTCTACAGATGCAGTTTTTGCATCAGTTGCGATCCTGCTGAGTTAGCTTCAAACACTGAGCACAACTCAAAAATTAAGTAGAAGTACAGTAAAGACTTAAACAAAAGAAAAACTAAAACTTGAAATTTATTAGATACATATTTAAAAATGAGAAATATTCTCATAACACCGAGACAAAGATTCAAAAATCACAATGTGTGGTAGCAAAATAGAAAAGTGTAATGGAGGCTGGCCCTAGTAGGCCCTATGTTTGCCCCTACCTTGCAGTGGATGTCGGCACTCTAATCCTGCGCATATGGCGCCCTCACTCACCGACGACTGACCCTATAGGCCCTAAAAAGTCTTATACCAATAGAATATGGGACAATAGAACATACCACACTAAAAAACTACAACAATGCACCAAAAATTGGGAGTAAATACCATAAATATAATTCAGATACCCACTCCACCAGCAACAATTAGTCTGGGGAGTGAAACAATGGCCAAAGGCCCACATAAATATGCCACTCTATATGAAAGGGTCAAAAAAGACCATTTCATATAGAGTGGTATATTTTTGAAAAATTTTCATTTTTTTTCCTTCCACATTGCTATAATTCCTTTGAAGCACTTAAAGTGTTAATAATCATCTTGAATGTGGTTTTGAGCAGAGTGAGGGGTGCAGTTTTAAACATGATGTCACTATTGGGAATTTTCAGTCCCCTAGGCCCCTCAAAGTGACTTCAAATGTGATGTGGTCCTTAAAATTATTATATTTGTAAATTTTGTTGGAAAAAATTAGAAATTTAGAAAATAGAAATTGCTGATAAACTGTTAACCCTTTCTAACTTCCTATAAAAAATTGTTTAAAAAAATGGTGCTTATGTAAAGTAGACATGTAGCAAATGTTATTAATTAACTATTTGTGTGATATAACTATCTGATTTAAGGGTATGAAAATTCGAATTATTTGGGCCATATAGTTTTGGTCATGTTCTAATGAATGAAGATCCATCCCAAATCCAGAAGTCATGTCATGTATAGTGTCCTTCTTACCTACTTAAACGGGTTCTTTTGAATTTGTATAAATTTATAGAATATCAGTATATCTTGTTATTTCATCCTGAGTGTTGTAGCCAGTCACTAATTTTTCCTTGTATGATTTCTAATGATGTGCAATTGAGTTACCTTCTGTTAATCTTTATGCCTTCTTTGTTTAATTCAGTGGTGTAACACCCTTAAATTTTGGATGATTTTTCATTTTTGCACTTTCCCTTTTTACCTACCCTTATTTATTTTTCTATCAAAATAGCATAAGAAAACTAATTTTTGTGGGACGAGTTGTAGTTTTGAATGACACCATTCATTTTACTTATGATGTATTAAAAAATAGGGAGAAAATTCCAAGTGCAGTGAAACAGCGAAAAAAAACTAAATTTGAGAGCTTGTTTTTTCAATCCTGAGCTAGTGGTATTATTGATACCAACTTGGGGTATATAACAATTTTTATTGTATTTTTAGGGAAAAGTGACACAAAAAATGCAATTTATTTTATTTATTAATTTAGTGTTTTGATTTTTTTCTTATTTACGCAATGTACCAAAATGAGTTAATTCACTTTATATATTTACAGACCAAACTTTTAGAAGCAGCAATACCAAATGTTTTTTTGTTTTTTTAAATTATTATTATATTTTAATTTTTTTTATTTGTGATAATAGAGGGAATTGAATTTTAAACTTGTAGTATTTTAGATTTTTTAAAAGTTTTTTTTTACTCCACAGCATTGCATTCTACACAGAAAATCTCGGTCTTCAATGAAGTTTACAGGAGTACGTGGGTTGCAGCAAGAGCGTCTTCAGCAGGCACTGACTGCCAGGATAACCCATTGCTGCCCAGAGATTGCAACCTGGGGTACCAATTGGAGCCGATATATTGAAGCACCAGACAATGATGCCATTTAAATGCCTCTGTCAGGGGTTGACAGTGACATTTAAATAGTTAACAGTAGCGATCCAGGCTCAACTCTGCCCGCTGCTTTTAGGGCAGGGGCAGAAAGACATGTTTTCAGTTAGAGTGCAGTCCAACAAAACATTGGATCGCGCTCAGACCAATGTGATCTAATGAGGCTTCTCATATGTTAGATTTTTTTCTTGGACAGTGTCCGAGGAAAAAAATCAATGCATGCCTGATTTTGAGCCAATATTCGCATTGCACTCAGCAATGCAAGTCGATGAGTGCATGGAACTCATTGCAATGCATGAGTATGTCATGCAAGTGCAGTCTGATTTCCAGTCTCACAGAATGGAGAGGATGAAAAAATGTTTTTCGCCCATCTTCTCCTCACAGTGTGATCCAAATCTCTCATCCAAGAGAAACTGGATCACACCATGCTAACACTCAGATCAAACGATGATCAGAGTTTGCTCAGATAGTCACTTGCATAATCGGCCCAATTCTCTTGGATGAGAGAACATACGGCTGTATGCTCCGGCCCTTAGACGCAGATGCCGGGTGTGCATCTACTGCGTGTGGAGAAAACTCAGTTCCTGAGCCCTCTCAGCATATAGGTCCCCCACAATCACATACATGCACATAATATTGCATTGAGAGATTATTGCCTTCAATTACTTAACCCCGTCCTGACTTTTTCATTTTTTTTCTCCCTTTCTTAAAAATATTTTGCTGAAGTATAAGAAACAGGTGGGCCCCGGCTTTAATATGCATATGAACAACTCTTGCATTATGGTATGTCCCCTTAACTCTTAATATACCGCTTCATAGGTCCAGATATAGGACTAGTGTCCAATACATGTCCTTGTATAAAACGGTGTTCGCTACAACATAGATGCAGGAAACACTTGTCAGTTCCTGTGACTGCAGGTATGACAGGACCCACCTTGTGAATAGATTCACCTACACCATTTTATTAGTCTCATATGTCACCTTGGGGTATTCATTATGCAATTTTTATGTATCTTCTATCAGGAGACCGTAAATATTACATGTGTCCTGACCAAACCTTTAGTTTTATTAATACTTATTAAAATCCACAACCCTTGTGCAAATTACTTAAGAGGAAAAATAATAAAGAGAGGAAGGTAAGATGCTCACCCTTTACAATAACCCTCCCTCCTGTCCACTACCTACCGCGGGGGTTGGCACCCTGATAACTGCGAAAATGGCGCCCCCACTCGGCGGTGGCTGACCCTGTGATATCCCTAAAAGGACCCTGAATAAGATGGTGAAAAATAGATAAAGTCAAGGGTCATAAGCAGGGTACACTCATGCTCAGTGGACAGATGGACTGGAACAACCACACATGAACAACAAGTTCAGACTAACCTCAAACGTTACTGGTGATTCTGGGGTGATAATACAGACTAAAAAATGTATCCGATACAATGGATATATAGTCCTATATGACCTCAAGAACCACGAATATCAATAGCAAATTCGTACATTAGATACCCAAAATTACTCCTTGGTATGCATATTAAAGGGACATGAAATAGTGCATAGTGCAATAAAATGTGCAGAATTATGAACAAAACCTGGCCTCCGGTGCTGACTAGTACAGACAGCCAGTTCGCTCACAAACAAAATACAGTGTCAACGCATACCAAGTGCAATTGCATAAATCATTCAGTTATCCTGACATTATGCTGTCCTGAAACCGATTGGCAAGCCTTATATCAAGCCTCCTGATGATCCGTGTCTGGAGAAACGCGTTGAGGCGAAACTGGGGCAATTCTGGGACACGCACGTGAACCTTCCCCACACGATAAGTGTTTGATTGATTTTTTGACTAACCTGAAGGATCATAACTGAATGATTTATGCAATTGCACTTGGTATGCGTTGACACTGTATTTTGTTTATGAGCAAACTGGCTGTCTGTACTAGTCAGCACCGGAGGCCAGGTTTTGTTCATAATTCTGCACATTTTATTGCACTATGCACTATTTCATGTCCCTTTAATATGCATACCAAGGAGTAATTTTGGGTATCTAATGTACGAATTTGCTATTGATATTCGTGGTTCTTGGGGTCATATAGGACTATATATCCATTGTATCGGATACATTTTTTAGTCTGTATTATCACCCCAGAATCACCAGTAACGTTTGAGGTTAGTCTGAACTTGTTGTTCATGTGTGGTTGTTCCAGTCCATCTGTCCACTGAGCATGAGTGTACCCTGCTTATGACCCTTGACTTTATCTATTTTTCACCATCTTATTCAGGGTCCTTTTAGGGATATCACAGGGTCAGCCACCGCCGAGTGGGGGCGCCATTTTCGCAGTTATCAGGGTGCCGACCCCGCGGTAGGTGGTGGACAGGAGGGAGGGTTATTGTAAAGGGTGAGCATCTTACCTTCCTCTCTTTATTATTTTTCCTCTTAAGTAATTTGCACAAGGGTTGTGGATTTTAATAAGTATTAATAAAACTAAATTTTTAAAGGGTTATATAAATTGTTATGCAACACCCCCTTTTTCATATAGTCTGACCATACCTTTGCATCATATTCCCCTATCTTGAGCCCTCTACATCTTCCACAAAGTAATTATTTATACAACCATGGAGCCCTAGGCGTAATGCTAACATTTAGTCCATTTGTCTTTAAAAAAAAATGTTTTCCATCCTCAGCTTCTAACTATGAAATTCACCTGAGTGCCATTTCTCTGATTTTATAAGACACTGTGCACACAGACTCTCCAGGTATAGCAAACCTGTGTTTTTTTCATGTATTCATTTTTTCATTTGTTTAACCATATTGAACTTATGTGATGTGTCTGAACTCTGACTCTGAGACCTCTTGTTACAATTTTGTTCTTGTTTACTAATTAATGGTCCTAATATTCTCATTTTCTATGATTATGTTACATGACTCCACTGTCAATCAGGCGGATACACATTTTTGTCCATCACGATGGGATTTATCTTATTCTTTATGTCTATACTATATTCTTTGATTTGATGTTTTGTATCACTTGTAGATAAGCACCGTGATAAAGGCCCAAAAAGGCCGAAATGTTGGCCTCTGGACATCTGTATTCTTTTTCACATGTTTTCTGCTTGAAAAATAAAAAGGGGACATATATTAAAAATGTGCCGCCCCCGTATCAGCAGCCGGGCTGCTCGGATCTGGATCCGTGGGGTCGCGCGGCCACTCGAAAGAAGGGGGGTATTTACAGGAGATGGTGTATTGAGAGTTCGTGAGTCGTGACGCCACCCGTTGTGTGTGGTAAGGTGGAGTACCACCGCTGCAGCTGGGAGTACCCGGTGGCAATGGAGTGGGCAGCCAGGTGTTTAACCCCTCCACGGGTAGGGGGGATGCCCCGGGACTCGGTGATGGTGACAGG
The DNA here is from genome assembly GCF_048569485.1 of Anomaloglossus baeobatrachus. NCBI lineage: Eukaryota > Metazoa > Chordata > Amphibia > Anura > Aromobatidae > Anomaloglossus > Anomaloglossus baeobatrachus. Next base: position 672,385,260 of record NC_134354.1, read on the forward strand.
GATGTGCCATTGGGGAGGTAAGGGTCACTTGCGTAAACACTCAGTCCAATAACGCTGACACCAACAACTTGAGTAAACCAAAGTTCTGGACACCGCTACTGCTGAGGGGGAGCACGTTTGTGTCCCATCTCTGCTGGTGTTGCCTGTTGATCTGTGACCTTTCCCTTGGCACTTTGTTCTCTTGTGGTTGGTCCCTATAGCATGAAACTAATCGGGTGTGGCTAACTGAAGGAGCTTACTCTCAGGGTTCACTCTTGGGATTTCCTGGACCGTATGTGTGGAAAGTCCTATCCCCCTCGTTGTGCTAGAACCCCGATTTTGGAGCAGTTGGAGAGTGGATCTTGAAGGCTCTATTCTCGTCGCGTAAATTGTCAGGTTGCCCGAAGCTACTCCCTGACTCAGGGTCCACGTACCCCATCGTGCCCTTGTCCTAGCCCAGTGATGGTACAAGGCCGCCGGCTGTCCTCCACGACAATGCCTACCAGGCCCAGACCAACGTCTGCTACCTAGTGCTTCCAAGGAGCCCAGCTCCTGACCTCCTCTCTCTTTCACCTCCAACACTACACTCCTCTTCTCTGACTCTTTCTTGACACTCCTGACCTCCCATTAACCAACCCCCCATGTGGGCGACTCTATTCCACTCAGGCTGTCCACTGGTGTGTCTGGTTGGTATGGTGCAGTGTGTTCCTAGGATTTTGATTAGCTGGTTTTGGCAACACCATTGGTTAGGGACCCGTTACCAAGGAGGAGGTGGATATTGCACAGGAGGGCAAATTGCACAATACCCAGTAACTACCTGATAGGCCAGGGCGTCACACAAATATTATTCTTTGGACTACTATTATTTCACCTATGGTGTGCCGAAAATAATCTACCTTTACTTTTCTTGAAAGAGCCATAACTGTAGTTTTCTCTCCACATAGTTGTATGAGGGCTTGTTATTTGTACTTTGGAATAACATCATTCATTGTATCATATAGTCTCCAGGAAAACATTAAATACCAAGGCGGTGAAACTGATAATAAAAATGCAATTCTGACATTGTTTTTGGAAACATTTTTTACTCTTTATTTTGTCTAGTAAAAATTACATAGTAGTATGAATAACCTTGTTAGTACAATTATGCCGGTATCCAACTTTCAAGGTTTTTTATTATTTTAGTATGAAATTGGAAATAACATTTGACATTTTGATTTTTTCTTTTCACAGTGTTTTCCGATCTGGTTAATTAGTTTTATATTTTGATAGAATGTAACGTGGTGATACCCCACATGTGTATTATTTATATCTTTACTTTTCAATGGGTGAAAAAGTGAAGTGATGCAAAATTTTCTTCTGATTCTCACACGCTCACTGCTAATCAACATAAACCTTTCCTGTTTTAGGTCAATTCGGAACCCAAATTATTTATATTTTCCAAATGATAGAATAATGAGAGAGAGAGAGAGAATGTTTTAATGCATTTTTATAACTTTCTGCAAAGTCATAGTTGGTAGGAATTTGGACCCATTCCTCCTGACAGAACTGATGTAACTGAGCCATGTTTGTAGGTCTCCTTGCTCGCACCTGCCTTTTCAGCTTTCCCCATAAATTTTCAATAGGATTGAGATCTGAGCTTTGTGATGGCCACTCCAAAACATTGACTTTGTTAACCTTAAACCACTTTGTTAGTAGTTTGGCAGTATTTTTCGGGTCATTGTCCATTTGGAAGACCCATTTCCGTCCAAGGTTTAAGTTTCTGGCTAATGTCTTTAGACGTTGCTTCAGTATTGCCATATAATCTTCTTTTCTCATGATGCCATCTATTTTGTAAAGTGCACCAGTCCCTCCTGCCTGCATAAAAACAACCCCACAACATGATGCTGCCACCCTCTTGTTTCACAGTTAGGATGGTGTTCTTGAGCTTCAAAACTTCTCCCGTTTTCCTCCAAACGTAATGATGGTCATTATGGCCAAACAGTTGAATTTTTGTTTCATCAGACCACAGCTCATTAAATTACTGTCTTTGTTCCTGTGTGCATTTGCAAACGTTAATCTGGATTTTTATGTTTATATTGGAGCAATAGCCTCTTCCTGGCAGAGTGACCTTTCAGCCCATGTTGATACATTACTTGTTTCAGTGTGAATAATGACACAATCTTACCAGCTTCCTCCAGCATTTTCAGAAGGTCTTTTGCTTTTGTTTTTGGATTGATATGCACATATCTGACCAAAGAACGTTCATCTGTGCTACACAGAACCAGTGTCCTTCTTGAGTGGTATGATGGCTGGACATTCTCCTCTTGTTTGTACTTTCATATAATTGTTTGTACAGGTGAACAAGGCATCTTCAGGTATATGGAAATTGGATGAGCCAGACTTGTGCAAGTCCACAATTCTCTTCCTGAGATATTGGCTGATTTATTTTGACTTTCCCATTATGCCACACAAAGAAGCAGTGTGTTTCAGGTGTCCATTAAAATACATTCACAGATGTGTTTATAATTAACTCAGATGTTGCCAATAAATCTATCAGAAGCTTCCAAAGACATGACATCATCATATGGGCTGTTCGATATTGTTTAAAGGCATAGTAGTCTAAGGGGTACTTTGCACGCTGCGACATCGCAAGCCGATGCTGCGATGCCGAGCGCGATAGTCCCCGCTCCCGTCGCAGCTGCGATATCCTTGTGATAGCTGCCGTAGCGAACATTATCGCTACAGCAGCTTCACATGGACTCACTTGTCCTGGGATGTCGCTCTGGCCGGCGACCCACCTCCTTATTAAGGGGGCGGGTCGTACGGCATCACTGCGACGTCACACGGCAGGCGGCCAATAGGAGCAGAGAGGCGGAGATGAGCTCCCGCCCACCTTCTTCCTTCCGCATATCCTACGGGAGCAGCGGTGACGCCAGTAGGAGATGTTCCTCGCTCCTGCGGCTTCACACACAGCGATGTGTGCTGCCGCAGGAACGAGGAACAACATCGGACTGTCGCGTCAGTGTAATTATGGATTACACCGACACTACACCGATGATACGATTACAACTCTTTTGCGCTCGTTAATCATATCATCTAGGCTTTACACATTACGATGTCGCCGGCGATGCCGGATGTGCTTCACTTTCAATTTGACCCCACCGACATCGCACCTGCGATGTCGTAGTGTGCAAAGTACCCCTTAGTGTATGTAAACTTTTGACTTTGCAGAAAGTTATAAAAATGTCTTAAAACATTCTCTCATTATTCTGGCATTTTGCAAATATAAGTAATTTTGTTTCCTAATTTACATAAAATGGGAAACGTTTATTCTGATTTCATGTCAAATAGTGAAGAAAACCTGTATATGTATCTTTTTAGATACTGTATATGAACCTCAGGTTTCAACTGTATATCAATACCATAGCATTGCTCTATATATTTAAAATCACAGTTTCCTTTGACATTTCAGTGGAGCTCCATGATGAAAGGAAAGGAGGTCTTCAAAAGACCACGGATATCATGGCAATCCATTGGCGTTCCACGATCATGTCACGGGGCAGCCGATGGGTGCACCATGCCGGTGTGCTGTTAATGCTGCTGTCAGAGACAGTGGCATTTAACAGATTAACAGTCACAGATGTCACTCGCCTCTACCTATGGGTGATAGAGGTAGGTCTTGACTTTGTTATCTGCAGGGTATAGGGCAAGCTTGCCTCGTGAGCCGCCTCCATATACCAGCACTCGACTTGTAGGGAACAATCTGAGCCTATCTGATAGCTCTGTGATATCTAGTCCAAATATGTGTAAGGGAAACACTAATATTATATATAGATACAACAATATACAGTACAGACTAAAAATTTGGACACACCTTCTCATTCAAAGGGTTTTCTTTATTTTCATGACTCTAAAAATTGTAGATTCACATTGAAGGCATCAAAACTATGAATTAAAACATGTGGAATGAAATACTTAAAAAGTATGAAACCACTTAAAATATGTCTTATATTCCAGGTTCTTCAAAGTAGCCACCTTTTGCTTGATTACTACTTTGTACACTCTTGGCATTCTCTTGATCAGCTTCAAGAGGTAGTCACCGGAAATGGTCTTCCAACAGTCTTGAAGGAGTTCCCAAAGATGCTTAGCACTTTTTGGCCCTTTTGCCTTCACTCTGTGGTTCAGCTCACCCCAAACCATCTTGATTGGGTTCAGGTCTGGTAACTGTGGAGGCCAGGTCATCTGGCGTAGCACCCCATCACTCTCCTTCTTAGTCAAATAGCCCTTACGCAGCCTGCAGGTGTGTTTGGGGTCATTGTCCTGTTGAAAAATAAATGATGGTCTAACTAAACGCAAACCGGAGGGAATAGCATGCCGCTGCAAGATGCTGTGGTAGCCATGCTGGTTCAGTATGCCTTCAATTTTGAATAAATCTGCAACAGTGTCACCAGCAAAGCACCCCATCACACCTCCTCCTCCATGCTTCATGGTGGTAACCAGGCATGTAGAGTCCATCCATTCACCTTTTCTACAAAGACACGGTGGTTGGATCCAAAGATCTCAAATTTGGACTCATCAGACCAAAGCACAGATTTCCACTGGTCTAATGTCCATTCCTTGTGTTCTTTAGCCCAAACAAGTCTCTTCTGCTTGTTGCCTGTCCTTAGCAGTGGTTTATAGCGGACATGTATTGCCAAATGACTAATTGGTAATTAGTTATAGAGAAGCACTAAAGAAGAAAACTGACAAAGTCATACAAAGAAAAAGGTAGAAGAAAGCATAAATGTTTATTAGTATAATCATATGAGCTTACAATGGAAATGGGCATTGCAGTATGTAAAAATGTGGGGGCACACAGAAACCTTCAATAGGTATCTATACTGTATATATAAGAGCCATTGTGATTACTCGTGGTTACTCACTAATCCCTCCCCTCAATGTGACATCATCACAGCTGAGCCATCCCACACATAAACTTGCATGCGCCATCACCATATGTGGGAAGTTACCTAGCTTGTCCCTGTTCTGCTCCAGCACAACACAGCGCTGCTGCCATTGCCTGCCATGTACAGAGCCTCTGGACTCCCGCACCCGCTGTCTCCGCCATCACTGCCCGGCACATGTCAGCCCTTATTATCGGGGCAGTGATCCCGGGCCATACAGGCTGAGTTCAGGTGCTGTACGCGCCCCACCCTGACTCCCCACCCCTCAGCTGTCAGTCATCTGTAGTCAACACCTCTCCCACCGGGCCACGCCCCTCTACTGATCACGACGCCTTGATATCATCAGGAGGCGCCCAGCAGTGTTTAGCGTTTGATGTGACGTGTACGCTCCGGTCATGTGGGGTCAGGCAGAGGGAGGATTCTTGGCTGTGGTATTGTCCTGTGTGGGGGGAATGTCTTTACACTGTGTCTGTAGGAAGCTGCTTTAATGTGGTGTCACTGTCTGTAGGAAGCTGCTGTAATGTGGTGTCACTGTCTGTAGGAAGCTACCCTTGGGGGGAGGAGAGCTGTATACCCTTGAGGATGAGAGCTGTATAGCTTTGGGAGGAGCTATCTACCAGGGAGGTGAGCTGTATATCCGTGGGTGGGAGATCTGTATACCCTTGGGGTAGAGCTGTATACCAGGGAGGTGAGCTGTATATCCTTGGGTGGGAGAGCTGTATACCAGGGAGGTGAGCTGTATACCCTTGGGTGGGAGATCTGTATATCCTTGGGGGAGAGCTGTATATCAGGGAGTTGAGCTGTATACCCTTGTGGAGGAAGAGAGCTGTATACCCTTGGGGGAGAGCTGTATAACCTTGAGGAGGAGATCTGTATACCCTTGGGGAGGAAAGCTGTATATCCTTGGGGAAAAGAACTGTATACCCTTGGGGGAAGGGAACCTGTATACTCTTTGGTGGAAAGCTGTATACCCTTGGGGGGAGGGGAGTTGTATACCCTTGGGGGGAAAGGGAGCTGTTTACCCTTGGGAGGAGAGCTGTATATCCTATGGGCGAAGGACAGCTGTATATCTTTGGGGGGGAGGTCAGCTATATACCTTTGGGGGAAAGCTATATACCAGGGAGGTGAGCTGTATAACCTTGAGCCGAGTGTTAGCTAGCTGAGGACAGCTAGTAGATAGTATAATATATTATGTCCACAGGGATATGGAGGATGATGAAATAATGTTCAGATAACCAGTGATTGTCACAGACACAAATGTGAACACCATATGCAAATAAATGAATGGTGTATAATAAGAAAAAGCTTTTAACAGAATTGTACACACCACGCAAAGTGTAAACTAAGGTGAACAACTGCAATGAAATGAGTCTCAGAATACTAACATTAGAGGCACATATGTTCTGATCAGTACTATGTACAGTATCTATAGTAATAATGGGGTAATCCCTAGTAGGTAATTGATAGTGCTGACACATAGCAGTGTGCCCCTGTACAGCGGCATGGAAAAGTTTAGGCACCCCTGGTCAAAATGACTGTTATTGTGAACAGTTAGGCAAGTTGAAGATAAAATGATCTCTAAAAGGCATGAAGGTAAAGAGGACACATTTCCTTTGTATTTTAGGCAAATAAAATATTTTCATCTTTTACATTTTTAAATTAACAAAAATTGGCTAATTGAAAAGTTTGGACACCTTCCATGGTTAGTACCTTGTAGCACCCCCTTTGGCAAGTATCACAGCTTGTAAATGCTTTTTCTAGCCAGTCATGAGACTTTCAATTCTTGTTTGAGGTTTTTTATCCAGCTTTCCTAGGAAAAGTCTTCCAGTTCTGTGAGATTCCTCGCTTATCTTGCATGCTTTGCTCTTTTGAGGTTTAGCCACAGATTTTCCATGATGTTCAGATCAGGGGACTGTGAGGGCCATTGCAAAACCTTCAGCTTACCCCTTTTGAGGTAGTCTATTGTGGATTTTGACGTGTGTTTAGGATCATTATCCTTTTGTAGAAGCCATTTGCATCAAGAATTTGTTGAAATTTCATTGAAACCATTCTTCCCTCTACCTATGAAATGTTCCTCATGCTATTGGCTGCAAAACAAACCCCAAAAGCATGATTGATCCACCTCCATACCCAATGATGATATGTTATTTTCCTGAAATTCTGTTCCCTTTTTTCTCCACACATCTTTGATCATTGCAGCCAAATAATTCTATTTTAACCTCATAAGTCCACAGGTCTTGTTTCCAAACGGCATCAGGCTTGTTTAGATGTGCTTTGCATACTTCTGAGGCTGAATTTTATGGTGAGGATACAGGAGAGGTTTTCTTCTTATAACTCTTCCATGCATGAAGGCCATATTTGTGCAAGTGTCTCTGAACAGTAGAACAATGTACATCAACTCCAGACTCTGCTAAATATTCCTGAAGGTCTTTTCCAGTCAGTGGGGGTCCTGATTTGCCTCTCTAGCAATCCTATAAGCAGCTCTCACAGAAATGTTGCTTGGTCTTCCTGATTTTATCTTGACCTCCCCTGTTCCTAGTAACTGCCATTTCTTAATTACATTTCGACCTGAGGAAAAGACAACTTGAAAATGCTTTGCTATCTTCCTATAGTCTTCTCCTACTTTGTGGGCCTCCACCATTTTCAGAGTGTTAGGCTATGTGCGCACAGTGCGTTTTTCGCGGCGTTTTTGCGCGTTTTTCGGGTGCGTTTTTGGCCTCAAAACTGCAGGACTTTGCTTCCCCAGCAAAGTCTATGAGTTTTCATTTTTGCTGTCCGCACACATCTGTTTTTTTTACCTGCGTTTTTGAGTTAAAAAAAAAAATGGACATGTCAGTTCTTTCCTGCGTTTTTCTGCGTTTTCCACCCATGCAATGCATTTGAAAAACGCAGCAAAACGCAGAGATCAAAAACGCAGCAAAACGCAGCTAAAAACGCACCAAATCACGGCAAAAACGCATGCGTTTTTTGATGCGTTTTTTCGACGCAGGTGCGTTTTTGTGCGTTTTTACCGGCCAAAAACGCACAAAAACGCAGCGTCAAAAAGACGCAGTGTGCGAACCTAGCCTTAGGCAGCTGCTTAGAAGAACTCATGGCTGCTGTTTTTTGGTGCAAGGTTAGAGGAGGCTGGGTTTTTATAAAGCTGTGAAATTTAAATCACCTGGCCTTTCCTAATGATGTTAGAGAACAAGCCATAAACCTAAAAGGCTAGTTATGGTCTGAAACCTTGGTTAAACTTATCTGAGCATACAAATCTTCAAGGGTGTCCAAACCTTTGTATTGGCCTATTTTCCTTTTTGTAATTTTTCAAATGAAAAAGATGAATATAATTATTTTTTGCCTAAATAATGTATCATCTTTAACTTTAGGTCTTTCAGAGATCATTTCATCTTCAACTTGCTTAACTCTGTACAATAACAGTAATTTTGACCAGGGATGTCCAACTTTTGCATGCAACTGTATATAGCATAAGGGACACAATGCTGGAAAAGACAAATTATACACCAAGTAAAATAAACATTTAGTATACCTGGTAATTGTGATTGCAGATGCCTACCCCGAAGGCCTCTTTCACACATCAGTGAACAACACACACTTTTTTCACTGACGTGATAAAGGTGCATATGTCTATATGCTGTAATTTTGGCACACGTGTGATCTGTGTGCTATCCGTGATAATACATGGAGATCAGGCACTTATTCTCACCTGTCCAAGCCACTGTTGTCCGTGGTGCCCGTGATGCTGATGTCCAGCTGCCGTGTCTCCCCTCTATAGCTACATCCATGTTGGCTGTGCAGTGCATATGTATGAGCATAATTACTCGGCCTGGAAGCAGGAGGCAGCAGCATCTGAAGACAGCATTGCTGGAGACGGGTGACTTTAAAAAGCTTATATTTTAAATGTATGTGTTTTTCTTGTACGTGTATCACGGATCACACCTTAGTGTGGTCTGTGGGACATCAGTGACGCCAAAGAAAAATGGACTTGTATCCGTGCGGAACACATGGACACGCGTGTACACCGCACAGAAACACTTAAGTGAAAAATCACTGATGTGTGTGCAGACCCATTGATTTTAATGGGTCTGCATATGTCCGTGATTCTGGTACATATAAAAATAGCAATGTACGTACCAGAATCACTGACATGTGAAGGAGGCCTTAGGCTATGTGCCCACGCTGCGGAAAATGAGTGGAATTTGCCGCGATTTTTTTTGCAGAAATTCCGTGGGTTTATCAAAAATAGTACAGCGAGTCCCCAGCCATTTCTTTGGCATTTGGGGAGTGCTGTACCCATGCTGCGTTTTTTTTCGCAGCGGAAATAATGCGGATTTCCCTGCGGAAAAATCTGCAGAATGTGAATTATTCCTGCGGATTTCTCCGCAGGATCCTGTACTTACCTGCCTTCATAGAAGACATCGTAGTCACTTCCTCCGGTGCAGAGCAGCGCAGTGGAGCCAGGAGCAGGAGGTGGGCGGGGCCTGCATGAGCTCCGGTCATGTGACAGCCAGAGCTAGTTCAGGCCCACCCACCTTCTCCGGCAATGTGCAGACAGACACGGCCGGAAAGTGAAGTTCTGCATGATGGAGGTAAGTATGAATGCCCCGATCACTCCAGTACTTCTTCTGGATTGAGGATAAAGTGCTGAAGCCATGGTACTGTATCCTCAATGCAGAATGCCTGCACCATATCCGCAGGACATTCCGCAATAAAACCGCAGCATTAAAACAGACAAAGTTGTGCTGTGGTTTTCTGGGAGCTCCTGCGGAATATCCTGCGGATATATCTGCAGGACACTTTCCCCGTGGGCACATAGCCTAAGGGTGTTCTACATCAGAATCTTTAGGTCCCAAAATTTTAGAATTTGGGATATATTTCATTGCAGTTGTTCACCTTATTTTATGCTCTGTCTGGTGTGTACATAATAGCACAATTGTGTTAGTGTCAACTTTTTCTTACTCTGAACCATTCATTTATTTGTATATGGTGTTCACATAACTGCACATTTGTGTTTGTGACAATCTCTGGTTATCTGCACATCATCTCATCGTCCTCCGTATGTCTGTGGTCGTCACATGATGTATTACACTGTCTATACCTAGTGAAGTTTCTGTGGGCTCCCCACATTTTTACATACGTCATCACGTAATTTTACTTGTTCTAATAAAGATTTATGCTTTCATTCTACCTTTCTTTCTGTATGACTTCATGTCGGGTTTCTCCTTTAGTGTTCTATCTAGTGAATGACTCGAGGGGAAAATGCTTTACATAGAGATCCTCACGTCATGCTCAACCTCCACCTCCCCAGTTTATATAGCCTGACCTGTTTAAATCAGGCTTTTGTGGTACAAGTAATTCTTAAATAGTTTTGGCAATGTGTTTTTTTCATATTATAATATTTCTTTCTCTCTTTATATATATATATATATATATATATATATATATATATATATATATATTATGCTATTTTAGACTCAGTCCTCTTGTACTTTGAGGGAACTTTTACAAGATTTTCCTGATCCTCAGAGGCAGGATTACACAGCTGATACCAGGATCCACCAATGACAATAGGTGATGTCACAGCTCTCCCTGCTCCCCATCCTTTCATAATGACCTTTGCAGATGCCCATTAAATGTCTTAATACAAAATATAATGTCAGAGTCTGCTCATTGTGGCTAATGTATTTGTGTATTTCCTGAATCAGGAAATATCTTTTTTAGGTTTTACTACTTTTTCCTATAAAAATATAACTTTTTGCTTGGTTGTCATATTTTGAAGTATTCCCCACCCGGCGATTTTATGTATTTTAGTTTTTTCTTCCCCTTCCTCTAAAAGCCATAACTTTATCATTTTTCTGTCAACATAGCCGTATGATGGCTTGTATTTTGTTGGATGAGTTGTACTTTTCTCCAAAGTTTGATCCGAGCTTAAGCCGAGTGTCAATTTACTGGGATACAATTCTCTCCATGCACAAAAGATGGAGAAGGACAACTTAAGTTCTCCATTTTCTGTGTCGGTGTAAATCGGACTGCACTCGGACGTCATTGATGCACCCATTGACTTGAATGGGTGCGCGCTGTTTGAAATACGCTGCCAGTCGTAGCGCTGGATGGCACTGCTCCATAGTGTAACATTGGTCTGTGGGCTATCCGACAAAACATTGGATAGCACTTAGCTGTGTCAAAGGGAGCAATCTGCTTTTGTCAGACTCCTCGCACGCCAATGTCACTACTGACAGCAGCATCTGATGGGTTAAAGTGTCCGATCTATGCACACGGAGCCAGAGTCTGTGTAAAGAAGTCAGCTCCTGCTTGAGCCCAAACTATACATCAGCTGCAAATGTATGCCCGATTGCGGGAAGTTGCCTACAATCTGGATTTACAGCTACATCCATTTGCGGGAAGGTGTTAACTATACAAAATCTGTACAAAATAAGAAATAACAACATCAGCCATGGAGAAAGTTCACATAATCTCTTTAATACTGCGTAATACTTTTTCTTTTTAAAATACAGTATTTTTGAGGTAGACCATCACAGCTCAAGAGTATCCCAACATTAAAAGGACATGAAATAAATACTTCATGTACAATACTTTGCAAAATGAGGTAGAAATGGTTACAGAAGATGTGACACGGTCAGATGAAAACCTTTACATTAAACACAGTACCACTTTTTGGAAAATGCTCTTCTTCAGTAGCTGGAGGGGTCTGCAATTACTAAGACAGATGGTATAATAAACTACCGATTATTTATTACATTCAGTGAATTGTTTTTAACCATTTTGTATATAAAGTTTGTAAATACATGTGAATTCCTGTGGAGTATTTTGCGGTGTGTCCTTGAAGATATTATCACCAACATTTATAGTTACATCCAACAACTTTCAAAATGAGGCATGATTTAGAAAGAAAGCAATAAAAAGACTGTAAATGCGTTAGATTGTATGTGAAGTGCTTCACGTATGTGTGCAAACCCCGGTGGATACCTGTTCTACAACATTTATGGCCTGTTTTTAATTTGGGGGGGCTGATGCCCTGGATCGCCACCAATAACCAGAAAGAGGTGGTTGATATAAACCCAGGACTGCCCAAGTACTTTTATGCTGTTGCCAAAACTCAACAATCAAACATTTATGGTCTAGGCTTTAGGTTGGGGTCAGACAAGTGCATGAAAAATCATCTAAATTACCCTCGGAGGATTTCCATATTGTTATCCATGTGTCTCCCATGTGTCCATTTTTACAGCTCTGTGTTATCTGTCTGATATCCATTTTTATACATCAACATTTTAAAATGTACATGATCAAACACAGTGTCCTACGTAAATGATGACAATGTGTCAAAAAAATCAGAAGCCACACAGATGATCCGTCTGGAATCCAATTTGTTATTGCGCATCCATAGACTTCTATAGGTGAGTCTCGTCTGTTACTCGAAAGAGAAGAGCACATGCTGTGATTGTTTTTCACACGGACACTCGATCCATGGGAAAAAAATAATCTTCATTTGGTTTTTTTTATGTGAAAAAACTGTCATCTGAACAACCCTATTGAATCACATTGATCAGCGTGCTACCGGTTTTTACTCGAACAACACACATCCGTATAATACACTCGTCTGATCCCTTAATGCGTTTAAGGGTTATTCCCATCTGAATATGTAGTAGGTGTGATAATAATATTAGCAAATATCTTCAATTAGAAATGTAGTATAGTTCTCCTGATATAGTCATGTCTCTTACCTCATGTGCAGGGCATTGCAGCTTATGTATCCATGGTTACGTCCACTCATAGTGGCAGTCAGTTAGTTGCTCATGGTTGTAATCATGGATACCTAAGCTGCAAAGCCCTGCACATGAGGTAAGAGACATGGTATATGAGGAGAACTATACTACATTTCTAATTGGAGGTATTTGCAAATATTATTATTATTATTATTATTATTATTATTATTACGCTTACTACATATTGGGATAGGATCCTCGAGATGGGAATACCCCTTTAAGGATCATCCATCATGGGAAGGAACTGTGATTCCCATAGCTTGAACTAAATAATGATCAATTCAGGCTGGAACTGTTAAATAAAGTCTGGATAAACAAGGAACCACAATTGTGCCCCTTTAATATGATTTCATTTTTGGGGGGTCTGGCAAAAATGACACAGTGGCATCTTCAACTAAAAATGTTTACCAAGTTACTAATAATTTATGGCTACACATATATCTATTCACCATTTCCTTTTTATGTTATAAAATGAAAAATTTGATTCAAGAGGCCACAGAAACACATAAATGAAGCAACACAGGAAGAACTTTGCAATGAGGGTTGCACCTAGTTTTTCTTTCTCATGTATTTGCTAGTTGTAGTAGACAGGACTGATGCATCTTAATACACTATGACAGCTAGTGAGACAAAGGTTGGAGACCACTGGTATAGACGGCCTTAAAGCAATCTGGATTTCCTCTAGTTGTCCTGCCCATTTTGATTTGATCGCTTCCATTGCTATTCCATGAACATTGCATTAGTGAGTTGATATGTAACAATCCCCAATATTATGAAAACCATAACTATAGTGAATGTGGAGGTAGAGTCTATATAACATTCTGGGTGTTAAAGTCCCTACATATTAAGAGTAAAGGCTGCTTTACACCAGGCAATCTATCGTGCGATAGATCGTCGGGGTCACGGTTTTTGTGACGCACATCCGGCATCGCTGGCGATGCCGGCCTGTGTGACACCTCCTAGCGACGCAGTATCACTCACAAATCGTGAGTCGGGTACTGCTCGTTAGGTTCCATAATATCGTTTAATTTAGTTGACCATCGTTTCCGTGGTAGCACATGCCGCTCCGTGTGACACCACGGGAACGATGACCAGCTCACCTGCCTCCCGCGGCCGCCGCCGTCTCTATGTGGAAGGAAGGAGGTGGGCGGGATGTTTACGTCCCGCTCATCTCCGCCCCTCCGCTTCTATTGGCCGGCGGCCGTGTGACGTCGCTGTGACGCCGAACGTCCCTCCCACTCCAGGAAGTGGACGTTCGCCGCCCACAGCGAGGTCGCACGAGAGGTAAGTATGTGTGACGGGGGTTACTAACTTTGTGCGACACGGGCAGCGATTTGCCCGTGATGCAAAAAGGACGGGGGCGGGTACGATCGATTGTGAAATCGCACAATCGGTCGTACCGTGTAAAGCAGGCTTTAGGAATACATTGTTATCCGGCTGCCATCACCCATTCATCATCCCTTTGAAGTGTCATATTGCATCAACCTATTGTATGAGGTTCCACTGCATTCACAATGGACAATAGCGACAATCATACCGCAGGAGTCTTTGGTACACTATTTCTTTGTCAAGTCAATTCAATCATATATTTTCTGTTTGGTATCAGCTTATGTAATACTGATTAATCAGGGCAGCAGCAGACTATACTCTGTAAGCTATATCATACCAGAATTGCTGGTTAATGTGGTCGCCATGACCTCAGAGGATTCCAGGTTTAGAAGATTATCAAGTACTGATGACGGCAATGTACTGTGATACTTCTGACATGGATGTATATGGGCAGAATAGACACTTTTGTCATGTTATCGGTCTGGATATCACAATTCTGATAGCGATGATACAACATTATAGAGTTGTCATCTATTTTTAACATGTTTGTTCGTAAATTAAAAATTCTGGATGCCCATAAGGTTGCATTTAGACCATTGGTATCATTTGATGACACAAATGAGTGGAACACGTATGGCCAATGCCAAATTTCTGTTGTGAAACCTGATCTGCCATCTTGAATTTTTTTTGGTTATTGTTGGGTGTTGTTAATGATTAGATCTGCATCCCAGCAATGTAAACCCAGACTACATTACAGAATATTTGAAGGAAAGCTTTTAGTGTTACAGAATACGGGTCTGGTTTACTAAAGCTGTCTACATTTTAGACAGTGCAAACTTAAACTAGACATTCTTACAATATACCACATTTATCAATGTATTTAATACAGGCTGATAAATCTTTACAATGTTTAGTTTATACCATTTGTTAACTGCCTTACTTTGCATCAAAAATTGCTGTAACTTTGTGGACCAATTTCAGCACATAGGACAAAGATTTAAGTCAAGCCCTTACACTGACCATTTTTTAATAGGCCACATTCCCAAATCAAGTATGTACAAAATTGTGGCTATAACATGTTTAAAACACATATTAAAGGGGATGTCCACTACTAGGACAACCCCTTCTGATTCCACATGTTTCTCCCAGGTAAAATAATAAAGACTATACTCACCTCCAGTACCTTTCACCATTCCAACAGTGCCATGGCTCGCGGTGTTGGGGCTCACGTGGGATTGTGACATCACGCAAGCTCCGACTCCAATGAGCAACGACTTCCTTCTTCCCGCTTTAGGACTAAATGAACAATCAACAGGAAGTAAGCGCAGCCTCTGCGCTCACTTCCTGTTGATTAACTCGTTTGGTCCGGAAGTGTAAAGGAAGCTGGCGCTGATTTGGTGCAGGGCTTGTGTGATGTCACAACCCCACATGAGCCCCCACACCGCGAGCCGTGGCACAGTTGGAATGGCCCCAGTACGGGAGGTGAGTATAGTCTTTATTATTTTACCTGGGGGAAACATGTGGAAACAGAAGGTGTTGTCCTAGTAGTTGACAACCCCTTTAAATATGATGCAAAGCATGAAAGGCAGATTTTTGGACACAAATTGACCCTGATTTCTGGTGTACATAGCTTAGTAAATCAGTCCTATTGTCAATTTAATGTATGACATTCTCATCCAAAACTTCAACTTTTTATCAACAAACCATGAAAGAAAACTTTTTCTGAAAGTTATCTAAAAATTCGTGCTATATGGCCAGCTTAAAATCTTTAGTATTTCACGATCAATTAGTAAGTGGGAAGAAGAAAGACGTGTATCGTAAGTGGAGTGTTCTTGTCTAATGTCTGAGACAAGTGTCTCGACTTGTCAGGATTGAAAGCCTCAAAAGAAGAATGGCATTCATGTAATAAATGTGGAAGTCAAATCCAAAAAAAATCTAAGATGCAAACCAATCTGGGAACAAACAAGATGATATTGTCTGGAGGAAGAGTGTGGGGGTTCTCTAGAACAGATTTAGTAGCTTTAGCCTAAAACAGTTGGAAATAATTACATGCACAAAGAGAGTATTGTTTGTAAGTGGTATGCTTCACACACCAACCCCATGAGTAACACAGAAAGCTTGTATTTCAGTGCAAGATAAGCCTTTTTATGCTGGTGGAGAATTCTTTATTTTGATGCATTCATTTCCTGAGCCAAATCCAAGGCTCAGGCCACTCTATTACTGAATCAACTGGGATTTTGTCCATGTGTATCACTCATGCATTAGATTTAATGTGATGGGAAAGATGAGAACAAGTAGAGTATTAGGAAATGTGTTTTTGAAACCATATTTCCAATGTTTACATGATATTGATCATATTGCTGGTTCCGAATAAAATGTCATTTACGTAAATTTTTTTAACTATACTGGACTTGGGCCACAACATAGAACGAGTTCATAACCCAGGCCATATTCCCAATTGTCTGTCTGGTATGCCACATTTGCCAAAGATAGCAGACTTTTTATGAAGAAAAGTAAAGCCTGTTTTCCACATTTTTCTAAATTTTTAATAGCTTAAACATTTTTTTATTCTAAACCCCCCCAAAAATGATGTGTTGTAAAATGATGCATTTTACCTTTTTAAGTGTATCTGTTTTTTTAAAAAAAACAAACAAAATAAAGAAAAAAAAAATCATTTTTTTAAATGAAACGTTGGGAAAGTGCCATCAGGTTATACAACTTGTTTTTAATAAAAAAAAAAAATGGTTCAAAAAAACAGTTGCAAACCATGACAATAAATTTGCATCCAAAACAGATTGATACAGATGTGTACATAAGTACCTTATTTTTTTGGATTATAAGACGCACTTTTCCTCCTAAAAATTTGGGAGGAAAAGGAAGGGTGCGTCTTATAATACAAATGTAGCTTACCAGGCTTGGAGAGGGGTCACAGGAGGCAAGGGAGATGCTGCGGGCCCTGGGTGCTTTGCTCAGCACAGCGCCCGCAGTGAGCAACTGGGACACCCACTGCACCCCCTGCAGCATCACCCTACTCCACCACCGCCCTTGCCTCCTATGAACCCGTTCCATCACCGCTGCTGACCACCCTCCGGTAAGACATAATCGGATTATAAGACAGAACTCATATTCCCCCTTTTTTTCTCTAATTTTGGATTATGTCTTAAAATCCGGTGCGTCTTATAAAACAAAAAGTACAGTATATCAAATGGATCCTGAACATTTTTTACCATTATGATCCATGGAAATAAGAGCCCATACGTTTGAATACGCTTTTTAGAGCATAAACGAAAACGTCAAGTACATAACAAAAGCGTGACATGAAAGAGGCCTAATGTAAGTGCAGTGATTGCTTAATGCAAAAGATACTTGTATTTTCTAAATGATTTACGTAATGTGGTAATTTGTAATATGTGATTATATTAGATTGACCTAAAATCAATTGTGATCATTTGCGAATTCATTTTTAGACTCTTAACCCTAGTTATGCTCCACTAAGTTGTAAAGAGAATGGAGGGAGGAGGCAAATAATTGAAAAAAAAAATCATTAATTAGGAGTTTTAAAAAAGTTTCACATAGGAAGTGATGTACAATGGGCTTTGTGTATCGATTTGTTTACAACAGAAATGGGCAAGAGTAAGCTCAAAATATTATCCTCAAGGTATGAAGTTAAAGAGGTTGGCCACTACTTTTACATTGATGGCCTATCCTTAAGATAGGTCAATGTCTGATCTGTCGGGGTCCAACACCAAGCACCCCCGCCGATCAGCTGTTCTTGGTGGCGGCAGGAAGAGGCTGGAAGTGCTCAGTTCTGGAGCTGCCCCATCTTCTGATAGTTTGGGTATTGCACATCCTCCTCCTAATGATTTGTTTGGAAGGCGGATGTGCAGTACCCAGCAGCACCCGCTATCAGTTGATGGGGGAGCTCTGGAACTGAGCATTTTCAGCAGCTTGCTACTGCTGCAGGGACCAAAAACAGCTGATGGGCGGGGGTGCTGGGTGTGGGATTCTGGCCAATTAGACATTGATGATCTATTCTAAGGGGCACTTTGCACACTGCAGCTGCGATGTCGGTGGGGTCAAATTGAAAGTGATGCACATCCGGCGTCGCAGGCGATATCGTAGTGTGTAAAGCCTTTTTGATACGATTAACGAGCGCAAAATCATCGTAATCATATCATCGGTGTAGCGTCAGTCATTTCCATAATTTGGAAATGACCGATGTTACGATGTTGTTCCTCGTTCCTGCGGCAGCACACATCGCTGTGTGTGAAGCCGCAGGAGTGAGGAACATCTCCTACCTGCGTCCTGTGGCTCACGCCAGCTATGCGAAAGGAAGGAGGTGGGCGGGATGTTTACGTCCCGCTCATCTCCGCCCCTCCACTTCTATTGGCCGCCTGCCGTATGACGACGCTATGACGCCGCACGACCCGCCCCCTTAATAAGGAGGCAGGTCGCTGGCCAGAGTGACGTCGCAGGGCAGGTGAGTGCATGTGAAGCTGGCGTAGCAATAATGTTCTCTACGCCAACTATCACCATGATATCGCAGATGCGACGGGGCGGGGACTATCGCGCTCGGCATCGCAAGCATCGGCTTGCAATGTCGTAGTGTGCAAAATGCCCCTTAGAAAAGGACATCAATATAAAAGTAGTGGACAGCCTCTTCAATGTGCCAGTTATCTGCTCCAAACATTTGTGAATATAGAGAGAAAAATGTCCTTTGGCCATGTTAAGATGCCAATAAATCTTAGATAGCAGTCAGCTGAACAACTATCCAGCCAACAGTAATATCTACTGACTCAACCATACACATTTGGCCGAGTGTGTAAGTGCTTTGTATGGTGGGAAAAAGGAAAACATAAGTATTGGGCATTGAAATTCCCCATGATCCATCCTTTTCTGCCCACACATCATCTATTGAGGGAGAGTTAAGAGAATCATTTATATATTAGTTGGTTGGTATGTTTGGCTGACCTTAAAATACATATATCAGACTCAAATTTGGACAACAGGCAATTAAGGGCTGTGCAACTCTTTAGCATGCACCCCCAAATCAATATGTAAATGTATTATGGCTATTTCTAACATGCTTTATTTTTTTTCCCCTCATTTAATAAAAAAGTAACTATGCTATTGATATGTAATCTAGATATCAGATCGAATGACTTTCAAGAGTGTTGACATGAATACCTTCCTTCAGATTTCTTTAATGATACCCTTTCTATTGTATCAGTACCCCATGGTATTCCTGTGCTTGAGTTTGTGAAGGGCTTTCACAAACCGCTATAAATAGGTTGTGTCTATTTTACCTCACTATTGAGTTACAAGGTCTGAAAGATACCGTTAAGTCGTAAAATCCTTAATGATTAACCACAACAGCTGTCCCATGGATGTGAGAAGAAGCAATGTCTTTATCAGAGATCAATGATACATTATTAACAATTAGGGAGCCTGCAGGAGCATTCCTTTACTTGATGTAGTCAAGAGAAAATGACTTGAGCATCAAAAACAAGCAACGGGTTTCATGTGGAACAAACCCCAGTTATGTTGTGGCATCCTAATGAGAAAACATGAGGCCTCGACATTGTGAGATTACCATAGGGTGCAATTCATTAGCACAAAGCAATCCTAAGTCTGCCTGCTAAAAGAATTTTAACTGTGCCGTAATTAAACCATGTGAATGTATTAGGAAGCAGAAATTGACACTTAAGGGTTTCTAGTAGATTATGAGATGGTTTGGTTGGACTGTGGTTAACCATTAAATTAGGATTATGAGGCTTTTACTAATGTTCTACTGCAAAATCAGTCTCAAATGAGTTTCATATTTGCAGAAGATTTAAGAGAACGTTCTCACATTTTATCTGATCTTCTCTTCCTTATGAACACTGTAAATATGAACTATAATATGGTTTCTTTTTTTTTTTTTTACATAAACAACAAATCGCTCTATTCATTAAGACATTGCGTAATGGGTGGTCATACCGTTGGTGAAACCTGTACAGCCACATAGGGGCCCAAGTGGTAAAGGGGAATAATTTCTATACCTCCTAACCAGGAGTAATTGTGTATTATGAGCTAAAAGGATGAAAAGGGCCTATATACTGTCCATACACAGGAGCCCTTCCCTGTGTGCATTCCTGTTGAATAATTAGATATGGGTGAGCACTAAAATGCTCAGGTGCTTGGACCTCGAATTGAGCAGGTCAGATGCTCTGAAAGGGCTCAACTCGAGTAATGAGTATAATGGAAGTCTGGAAGTCAATAATGGGCCAGTTTGGCTGTCCATCCACATACAGCCATCATAAATAGAACATTTCCAGGGAAGGGTGGGTACATTTTTTTTTTCATTTGACACACTACATCCGAAAATGTTGCTTTTACCCCAGTGAGAGCCATTCAAAGACTGCAAATGGCTCTCCAAGTGCCTGCACACATCATGCAGTGATGCAAGCCTGTACATTGAGGTCGTTGTTTCCCAAATGAGACACCTGAGCACCCGCGATACTCGGCCAAGCACTACCTGAACACCTCGATGTTTGATCAAGTAATGAGCATTGGCAAGTACACTCCCTCATGACTAATAATTATGTATCTTTATTACAACAACTTCTTTATAATTGTATTTACTCAGTAAACAGCTTATTGTCCCTGGATCAGAAACTCGTGGTAAACTGTGGCTACAGTTGAGGAGAGAGGCAATCAGGCAGGCATTTCTCCACAAAAAGTCAATGTAGGGGTAGCAATGTAATACATGGAAGCTGATCAGATGAATGGCCACATATATAAAATATGGGCATCTTGAGCTGCTTAGCATGGGCTCTCTATCTGGATTTATTGATATTCTAATAAAGCATATGTACAGTGGAGATAAGTATGAGAAGATCAAATTGGTAAAGTGAGAATTTTATTCTTTCCATTAATCTTTTAGAATAGCCGAAGGATCATGAAGGCTCAACAGATCCTTTCAATATAGAAATCAGTGATACAAAAATGGTAACAGTTCCAATTCCCAGACACTTCCACAAATAGACAAGCAGATTTTTCATCCATGCAATAATATCTTCGGGGGTGGTGATTTAACAAAAAACAATGTGGTACTCAGTTGCTATGTAGAGGATTCCACAGAAATCCATGTACTCCTAGTATTGGCGCCCAAACGGGGGCAAAGGCCATTTTGCATCTCATACCCTTTTATAGGCCTCTCACAATATCAGACATCAGACAAACATGTGAGATGCAAGACAGACTTTCTTGGATAACTGTAGATATGATTGGTGATCTCAGATCACACAGTCCACAATGTCATCCTCTCACATTTCAAAAGATAATTTTGACTCAAATAATGCATATATCCATGAGTAGACCAAATACAGGTCCCTTAAAGATATAGCTAATTGGGAAAGGCAATTATCATTGGAAAAGTTGTTGATAAAAAAGTCAAAAACGGACAATTAGTAACAAGATGGATGGTAAAATAGAAATTACGAAAAGGACATTGAGAAGACCTGAAGAAGACAGAATATGCTGAACAAATTCTATCCATATGTTCACTATACATTGAAAATGACTAAATTATTACACTAGAATACAAATATGAGATCTGATTTGCTATCTCAAATTTTACATTCTATTGAATCCTAGCAAGAAGGGTTTTTTATACAAGAAACAGCGTTGACATTTGTAATAATGACACTACAAGATATTGTCAATATACAGTCATGATGATTGTGAATGTCACAACACTACTTACCTAGATTGGGTGTACTTCCAACTTACTACACATTACATTGGAGCCAGTCATAGGCTTACTAACGTGAAATCTTTAATCCTCAAGAGCTGTGCACAGTCCCTGAATATGTCAAGACATTTGTCAATGAACAGCATAGCACATTTCAAAATTTTAACCACACTAATCCAAATATATTACATACATTACATCGCAACCCAATATAAGGTTGTACTGTACAAAATGAAATTTGTAGCATCTTTGGTTTAAATCAAAATGAAAACAAGGTATAATTTTAATTATTTTTTGACTCCAGACTGAGTTACAGAGAAGGCGGGAGGCAAGCGATTAAATATGTACTATAAAACTAATAGAACTTTCTATTACAATATTTCAAAATATCATTCACTAACAAACTTTGGTTTAAAGAGAACATATATTCACATGAAAATGAGGCATACATAAAGAGACAAACAAGACCACCAGTGATCAGTAAACAATCTGTTAGGAGAATGAACATTGTATATAGTAGATATGGGTGGGCAGCACTGTGATTTGGCATTCAGTGTAATGAACAGTAATCCCTATCTCTAAACACTTTGGTTTTTTACATTCATTTTTACTCAAACTCTTCGAGATCTTTGGTCATTGAACAAAGTGGTGCTTTTAAAAGTCTTTCATCTACTAAACTAATGATTATGTTATCAATAAATTAAAAGATATAACCTGTATATTGTGTTCATAATCTGAACAAGATATGCATTCATGCTTATCAATAGTATGAGGTTTAGCTATTGTGTGTATGGGGAGAGTTCAAGGGGGTCGAAAAGATCCCTTTGCCTCATATGCACAGACTAAAAACTATAAATGAAATGTGACAGTTTTGGGGGACTCATAACTAGAGATGAATGGACCCGTTGAGGTTCGGTTTTCGGTTAGGCGGTTTCATCTGGACTTTAAATAAAGTTCAGTTCGGGACTTGGACTTGACCCGAACCTCATTGGAAGTCACTGATTGGGCAGTTCGGCTCTCCGCTAGAGATGAGTGAAACTTTGGAGGTTCGGTTCGCTGGCAGCAAACAAACCAAACTTCCACTGGTCCAAATTTGGCCCGAGGAGGTTTGGAATCACTGATTGGCAGCTTGAGTCTCTGCCAGCCATACACAGAAAAACGTCCATGGGAGTGTGGTGGGCATTTTAAAATTTTCATTGTTACACACTACATGTGATCACGCTGTTGTTACCCCAGTCTGTGCCATTCAAGCACTGCAAGCGGCTCGCACAGGGCTGAGCACCAAGCGTACCTGAGCACAGTGTTGCTTGCGTGAGTTATGTTCGCACATTAAGCAACTGAACTCTCAACCTGAGCCCTGTTTTTAAGTTGGTGCTCAGTTTGAAAACCAAGCTTCAGCTGTGCTCTTTTCTAATCTCTGCCCACATACAGCCAGCTATGAACAAAGCACTTCCAGGAGAGGGAGGGTCAAGGTTTTTTCTTTTTTTGGAGGGGGACACACTACATCCGATAGCGCTATTTTTACCCCCAGTGTGAGCCATTCAAAGACTGTAAGTGCACTGGGCCGAGCACCAAGCGTACCTGGGCTCACCAATGCTCGCTTGAGTGCTCAGGTAAAGCACCGAAACTCCGAACTCAAATTTTTTTTTATTGTAAACTCCGTATACGGTACAAACTCTGAACTTTACGGTTTAGGCTCCATCATCTCTACTCATAACAGTTAATGGATTAGGGCTCCTATACTTCATGTGATATCAAGAGTGTTTGACCTAGATGAAAATATAAATGACCTTGACCAACTTTAAACACACCCCCTTTTTATAAATCATTGCAGATTTGGTTAGTTGAGGAACACAACTAAAAACTATATGATTTACATTTTTTACTTCTCTTTCTTTTATATTTCAATGCCAAATAATAATGGAGGCAAGCATTTTAGGAGTCAATGACGAGATTAAAGTAAAGCATTAATGTGAACATTGGTTAGGCTCACAAAAGTGCTTCCTCAACGGTTTGAACCGGAACGCTTCATGTCAGGGCACCTTTGCTGAAAGGGTAATTTTGTTTATATAAGGGTAGGATTATTATCCACTTCTTTTGGATCACTGGATAATACTAGATTTCTTGTGTAGTTACCAAATTATACTATATTACAGTTGTAAACATTGCCAACACAGAAAGACATTTGTGAAATTCCGAAATAAACCCAATGAAACACAGCAAATATTATCCAAAAAGTGGTACTGGCATTGTGTTTCAATCTACCGTGTTACTGACATTTTGAAATCACATAACTCCATAAACACTACAGTAACAATGAAATAATAATAATCATTACGAAAAAAAAAATTAGAACCGGGTGTTAACCTTTGTAGGACATTGTGTTCCTGATAACTGGAGTGAAAGAACTGGCAATACATTCAATCCTGGTAATAACTTCAAGTACTTTTATGGTCTCTAATTCAAATGATCTTGAAAATGAGTCCTATAAACATTCGTTTCGGAAGTAAACTTTTCCTGAGTATTTCGAAATAAACATGAAGAACATAAAAACACGTAAAAAATAAAATAAAAATATAAATGGTTCCTATACTTAGCTAGCAGTGTACTTTTCTTTCCATCCCTTCTTAGTTGTCGGTTCTTGAGCCTTGTACACTGCAGTTGAGTGCTGTCCCTGGTCACCTAATCTAGAACAAGAGTTATCTTGGCTCCCCAAAGTGCCATGAAGGGGCTATCATTGTCTGCTGATAAAAACAATAACGAAAGCAGACCGGCTGTGATGAGCCAGTGGAAGCAAGTCCTTGAGATCATGTTATACTTGCAGAACATCTGAATTCCTAATCACCAAACTACAGTGGCACTGCCATGATTTGGCAATAAATAGAAGATATCCTGAGTACAGTGAAGAGCTACTTTTTTCTCTTATAGGTTTCCATACAATACCAAAAATGTTTCATCTCATTTTTTTTTTCTCCAAAACATTCAATGGTGTGAACATTGCTATTCAAATATGTCAATGTGAATGTATATACACACGCCCGTGTAAAAAAAGATGTCCATCGCTTGACATCAAATTGTCACATTTAAGTTTACAGGGAAAGAAACACGTCTTTAAGGTCTCCACTCATGTTAAGGACTCAACACGCGCACCCTAAGAAAAGAAAACAAAAACAATGCCAGTGTTATGTCAAAGTATTAAACTAATTTCATTCCACAGTTAATGTCTTGAGCCGTACATTTTGTTCCATTCCACATATAAGTCTAATTGCTTTTGGGAAGTACCGGCTCGCAGTTTACAGAATGCTCCCTCAAAGTCTTTGTAGGATGTGGGTTGAAGTTGACCTGAAATACCATGGAGGTGATTAGCTCCAGCTTGCTGGCAGAGTTGAATGAGCTCATTGCCAGAGTAGCCCTCTGTGTGCTGGACAAGTAGGGCCATTTCCCTTTCACTAAGGCAATAGTTTTGTTGAGCCAAAGTGTGGTGCAGGATTTGCCTTCTTGCTAGATTATCAGGGGGAGCTATGTAAAACCGCTTAGCAAACCTATGGTGAGCAGCTTCATCAATATCATTTGGCCGCTGTGAAGTTCCAATAAATATAATGCTATCATCAGTTGAGGTAGCTATGCCATCCAAGAAGGAAAGCAATTGGGACTTCAGATTATTCAGGTGAGCATTTTCCTCACTTATATGGGCAGAAAGTAGTAGATCAATTTCACTAATAAAAACCACAGTAGGCTGATGACAGCTCGCCATGTAAAACACAGTCTGCAAAACTTTTTCACTCTTGTTCTTCCATTTAGAGACAAGTACAGCGCTGTTGAGTTTCAAAAACGTCGACCCCAGCTGGGTTGCAATGCACCTGCTCAAAAGGGTTTTTCCTGAACCGGAAGGGCCAAACAGTAAAATACTTTTTGGAGGTCTGTTGGCTCCAGTGTACGCACCAGGTCTTAAAATTGGCCACACTAATTCTTCTTCAATTGCAGCCTTTACAGATACATGGCCAGCTATATCAGTCCACTGTACTGGGGGAGCACAGTCCACAATTTCATTATTGACCAGTTCTAAAATAAGAGGATCCACATTTTTTAACTGATCCTCTGATGGGTTACAAAATCCTGGTGGTTTAATCCCTGATATCTGCATTCTCTGTGTAAAGACATGTCCTTGTTCATTCCCCCTCCGTTCACCATTAATTACTGGTGGTGTGAACTTACCAAATGCCTCACCAGATCTTAAAGGGGCCTCTTCATTGTATGTAGGTGAAATCATTGCCTTCATTGACTGACTGTTGTACTTTCCTATCTGTTCTTCTTCTGATGGGTGTTTTCCAGGTTTAAAGGGCATCTGAGGAGTTTCACTGTTGCGATTGAAGCCATTGCCTCGGCATTCATTTGGTACATTTTCAGACATCGGAAATGATGAATCTGAGGTAGTCTTTGGTTGTTCATAGCCATATTTTCTGTATTTTCCCTCACTTTCCTCTGCTGTCATATCAAAAGCTTTCCGTTTTAAGGAACTGCTTGACTCGGTGCTCAGAGGAGTGATCGAGATTGGTGCTAAATTAGAACTTTGGTAAGTGTATCCAGGTACCACAGTAGGTCTTGAGGATGCTGTGTGGGGTGGAAGTGGCGTAGGTGCAGCAATACCTGAAGGCAGATAACCGGAAGGATGTGCTGGATGCATCCCTCCATATCCAGGTTGGGTTGCGTAGCTGCTTGAGCTATAATTGTATATTGTGCCAGAAGAACTGTATCCATGAACTAAAGCTGGTGAAGGATGTGTAGGTTGAAGTCCTGAGCTATGAAGAGATGATGGGTGGCTTACTGGAAGTGCTGCAGTTGGTTGACTACAATATCCAGATGGAAGGTATGTGCCACTATAAGTGGAGGTATAATCCTGAGGTACCACAAGACTACTTGCAGGATTAGGTGCTCCACATGTACTACCAGGATAAAGAGGTTCAGGCAAGTTGCCAGATGCAATTGTTGGGCTACCCAACCCAATATGTCCATTGCCTGATTTGGAGCCAGCCAAACTATCATGTATAGAGTTTACAGTATAAGAACTATCAGAGCCATGTGACATTTGCCAAGGTTCAAGGTCACCCTTTTGTCCATTAACAGGTCCAAATGCCCCATCTGTGTAGGTACTTAGTGGTGCTCTCTCATATGGAGAATCTAAGACTCCAGAATACTTTTCTGCATATCTCTTCAGGAGGTTAGAAGCAGTGAGTGCTGATATGTCATCATTTGCCCAGGCATAATTCAGTCTTTGTCTGCTACTTTGATACACATCAGATTTGTGTGCTGGAGAAGAAGTTGTTGAAGACACATCAAGGTGCTGCTCTGGCCATTGGTTTAGGGGCTGGGCATGATCTGGTGTCCAGTGCATCTTCAAGAGAGCTGAAACATAAAAAATGCACATTGAAAATTTGGGTAGCATATTTTGGAAAGGAGCACATTGTTAACTTTCTTAGGAGAGGGCTTTAGGAAAGAAAACAGAGTCAAAACAGCATTCCGTCTTTGGGCACCCATAGCTACTTTAATAGCCAAAGTGGCTGTATATACAGGAATACCAGTAGCTCCAGTTTACACAAAGAACAAGTACATGAATTGGAATTTTCAAGATCAGCCCTAAGGTGAGGAATGTTTAAAAATCAAAAAAATACTTATTTATTCCTTTAATTCACCAAATACAGATCCCAGCTGGCGCCAATAGTGATAATGTCCCATCCATCAGTCACCTTAAGGCTGCAGCCAGTCATTGGTCTCAGCTATGATATCTGCACACACAGGACATGACGGCTGAGACTGGATGGATATGATATAATCACTTTCTCTACTGGGGCAGCAACACTGGAGTGGTGGAAGATTTCTTACTTTAAGGGCAGAGTCACACTTGTGTATGACTCACACGAGTGCAATGTGAGAAAATCTCGCACTGCACTCAGCCCCATGTACACAATGCTGCAGCTCGGATCTGCGGGCTTTTCTTTAACCCTAATCGGACTGAGGAAAAAAATCGCTGTGAGTTTCTCGTCACTCGCACCCATACAAGTCTATGGGTGCAAGTGAAATATCGGACTGCACTCGAATGTCATCCAAGTGCAGTGCGATATACACAGAGGCTGACAATGGAGGAGATGGTGAGATTAATCACTTCCTCTCCTCCGCAGCTGTGATCCGATCGAAGAATCGGAACACATTATAATGACACTCAGCTCACGTTCACAGCAGAGCGGGAGCAGAGGGTCATTAGCATATCGCATCCAATGCTCTCACATCGGATGCCATACACTAGTCTGACTAAGCCCTAAGTCAAATTTTGTATAACACTGGAAAACCCCTCTAAAGGGAACCTGTCACTAGGATTCTGTTATGAAATCTGACAGCAGCATTATGATGGAACAGAGATCTTGATTCCAGTGGTGTGTCCTTTTCTGGTTTGCATCTTATGATTTTGATAAAATCGCTGTTTTCTCTGGTGTAGATCTACCAGTTCTCTGAAGGCTGACGCTTTCTGTGTGCTCTGTAAATTGGCAGAATGCTGCTAATTAGTGGTTAAATAGAGGAGGAGGACTACATGACATGAGACAAATAGTCCTCTAGTGTTAATCTCCTGCTGATAAAATACTGATTGTACTGAAACTGCAGTACACTGCCCAGTAAGTGATATATCACTGGAATTAGGATCTCTGCCCCTACATTATGCTGTTCTCAGATTTAATAACAAAAATCTGCTGCCATATTCCCATAAAATGCCATTACATGTAGCTAAGAATTAAAGTTGGTCAATACGTTTACCACTAAACCTGACGGTATAGCTCGGTATATATTTGGGCCTTGGGATTGGAAGATAGATCTGAGCATGATTACACACTCTCACAATCACATCTCCAGTGATGCCTGGTCTTCTGGATTTTCACAGTCATGTGTATCAATATTTATTACAGAATCTAGAGTTTTACAAAGTGTGACAATTATTTTACATAAATACAGAACAAAAACAAATTTGGGCAAGAGAACAGTACCGTTTGTATTATAAAGGATAGAGAAACAGGGAAAAGTTTTTGGTAAGGAAACATTTCCAAAGTTTTTGCTTAGTAAACGCAGGCATCACTGTCATAGCACGCCTGCAAAATGCATAATTAACATGTCTTAATGGCATTGAAAAAGTACACTTACCCATTAAATCAATATTTATTTATCTGGTTGAAGTGCATTTCCTGAGAAAAACGATCTGCTCCTAAATCACATATACTTTGGCGTCAGCTGCAAACCACAGATCTGAAAAAAGAGAAGGGAGATATAGATGAATTTAATAAGTACACCCAGCACTTTGCATACATTGCACTATACAGGTTGGAGCATTGCAGAAAAAAACCCCATACAATCACTCAACTCCTCGCCTAAATGCAACACAAACATATCTATATAAAAATGACCAGCAAAACTATGCTTATTCCTTTTTTTCTGGGATGAACACTAAAGGGGCATGACCTTCTTCCTGTGAAATAATGGAAGATAAAATAGCTTTTAGTGTTTTCTGATGCATAGTTGAAATGTTTTGATAAAAATAATTGATAAATCCTATGATATGACAAGTAGAGATCAATGGTGTCAAAAGGGTTCACCACCATAATTTATGGCTACAAAGAAACAGTTAATACAGCAAGTAGGACGTCAATTTATTAATGCTCTTGCTTTGATTTCTATGGTAGAGCAAATGTAAATTGATCAAGGACCATGAAGCTTGAACTTAACACAGTAGTTAAAATGTATCAATAATTTTGTAAGATGCATGAGTTTACAAGGAAGTGTAAAACGTGCAAATTGTGCCAAATGTTGTCAACGTGGAGTAAAGGGGGCTTTACACGCTGCGATATCGTTAATGATTTATCGTCGGGGTCACGTCGTTAGTGACGCATATCCGGCGTCCTTAGTGACATCGCAGCGTGTGACACTTACGAGCGATCTTAAACGATCGCAAAACAGGCAAAAATCGCTGGTTTTGGAGAGGTCGTCCTAAAACCAAATATCGTTGCATGTTTATTAGCGATGTTGTTCCTCGTTCCTGCGGCATCACACATCGCTATGTGTGACACCGCAGGAGCGACGAACATCTCCTTACCTCCGTCCATCGGCAATGAGGAAGGAAGGAGGTGGGCGGCATGTTACGGCCGCTCATCTCCGCCCCTCCTCTGCTGTTGGACGGCTGCCGTGTGACATCGCTGTGACACCGCACGACCCTCCCCCGTAGAAAGGAGGCGGATCGGCGGCCAGAGCGACGTCGCTGACCAGGTATGTGCGTGTGACGCTGCCGTAGCTGTAATGTTCGCTATCGAAGCGATCAGACAATATCGCACGTATGACGGGGGTGGGTGCTATCACGCTCGACATTGCTAGCCGATGCTAGCAATGTCGCAGCGTGTAAACCCCGCTTAAGTGCTCGGCATAAGGCCTAGGACACACGGCGATAAAGACTGTGCAAGTGGAATGTGATAAAAAAAATCGCATTCCACTCGGACCAATATTACTCTATGGGGCAGCACCCATGAGTGATTATTTTCTCAATCCTAATCGGACCAAGAAAACTGTTGCAGCATGCTGCGAGTGGAATGCAATCCTGTTCCAATCGCACCCATACATGTCTATGGGGTGAAAGAAACATCGCACTGCACTCGCAGGACACCGGCATTACGCGAGAGCAGTGCGATTCTTGAATCAGCCGTCAAAGGAGGAGTTAGGGAGATAAATTCCTCTCTCTCCTCTGCAGCGCCGGCCCTCCCCTCTGCAGCACCGCCCCCCCCCTCTGCAACTATGGTCTGATCGCACGATCAGACCACAGTCGCATGACACTCGGCTCCCACTTTGCTGCGAGCGTGAGCCAAGTGTCATGCGAGCACCCGCACATATCCCCGTATGGCCTCGGCCTAATAGATGCATTTCTCTTCTTTACTTTAAATCATGGAAGTTTAACCTATAACAATATGGAGCCATAAAGATCACCACCAAACTAGAAAATTTCATCTAAATTTTATTAAACATAAATACAGACAAACAAAGTCAATACAATATTGGTAAAAAAAAGTGCATAGTGCAGGACTACAAACAAACTAAGGTGCCTAATGCCATGTACCAAAAGTCCATAGAGGGGGATTCGTATCTCCAATAGGGTATTTATACACATGGTAAAGTCAGATCAATCTAACCACTATACTCTATAGGAATATAAATACAAACACTGTTTAGTACACTCACCCATAGTAATCCCAGTTGGGATATGGCACTGTTATGAGCCCTACGCGTGTTTCACTATGGGCTTCCTCGGGGAGTTTCCAACTTGGCATTATGCACCTTAGTTTGTTTGTACTCCTGCACTATGCACTTTTTTTTTTTTTACCAATATTGCATTGACTTTGTCTGTATTTATGTTTAATAAAATTTATGATTTTTTTCTACTTTGGTAGTGATCTATATGGTTCCATATTGTTAGAGGTTAAAATTCTGTGGAGTAGCTTTTCACAGCTGTATCAGCAAATATATGAATCCTTGTTCCCAGCTCTCACTGGCGTTTACTAGGAAACGTCTTATAGGTTTTCAGATGTGTTTTCAAATCATGGAAGTTGTAATAGTGCAGTAAAATTTTGTGGCATAAAAACGTGAATCTACAGGATTCCAAAAATTCCTCACGTACTTGTTGAAAGTGTCTTAAATATAAAATAATAAAAGCCCACATGTATTTCATTTAGTACTACAATGAGGAATATTTATCACGTGTTTAGTCAAAGTTATAAAAATAGAACTATTTATCTGACACAACACAATGGACAAACTAGATATTTTTTCCATACATTAAAGGGAATCTGTCAGCAGGTTTCTGCTACCTGATATGATAGCAATATGATGTAGGCAAAGAGATTCTGAATCCAACAATGAATCACTTAGATTACTGGGAGTAGCTGTTCTGACACAATCAGAATTTTTAGTTTTAGCAGTCTACCAGAGCTGAGAGAGCGGCCTCTGCCCACACCAGGCGCTGTATAGAGATTGTACATTGACAGTGAAGTGTCTATCACAGCAGGAGGGGTGTCGGACTGCCCTGCACTTTGTAGTCTAAGCAATGATAAGGGATCTGCTGCTTAAACAAACATAGCAAATAGACAACAGATCAGACTGTGACAAGACAGGCATCCCTGGATTTCCTATGTTAACCACTACAGTATTCTGGCTTCAGTTTACATAGCAAAAACCTGCAGACAGAATCCCTTTAAATTATTGTTGGTGTACTTACCACTAGTATTTTGTAGCAAAAAATGAATGCCATTTAAAAATCTGGCATATTCCACCACTCTTAAGGCTGATTTACATGCAGCGACATTGCTAACGATGTTGCTGGTGAAAGCACCCACCACCGTCAGTTGTGCGTCACGGGCAAATCACTGCCCGTGGCGCACAACATCGCTAGGACCCGTCACACTATACTTACCTGCCTAGCGACGTCGCTGTGGCCGGCGAACCGCCTCCTTTCCAAGGGGGCGGTTCGTGCGGCATCACAGCGATGTCACATGGCAGGCGTCCAATAGAAGTGGAGGGGCGGAGAGCAGCCGAAAGAAAGTGACGCCCACCTTGTTGCTGGAGGACGCAGGTACGGAGTTGTTCCTTGTTCCTGGAGTGTCACACGTAGCGGTGTGCTGCCTCAGGAACGACGAACAACCTGCGTCCTGCACCAGCAACGATATTTGGGATTAGAACGACCGGACAACGATCAACAATTAGGTGAGTAATTTTGATCGTTAGCGGTCGCTCGTATGTGTCACACGCAACGACGTTGCTAACGAGGCCGGATGTGCATCACGAATTCCGTGACCCCCAGCGACATCTCGTTAGCGATGTCATTGCGTGTAAAGTCATCTTTAGTCACATGTCTTTATTTACAAATGTAGAGTATCATTCAGATGTTCATTTTACACCTGTATGTTCTGTGTTTTTCATGGATACAATATGTAACAATTATAGTTTATGGGGCCATTCACATATCTGTGTTTTTTTTTGTGGATGACAAACTCATAGAGACATATACGGCAGCAGGGTAGCCTTGCAGCGCTGAAGTACATGGGTTCAAATTCCACCAAGGACAACATCTGCAAGGAGTTTGTATGTTCTCCCCGTGTTTGTGTGGGTTTCCTCCGGTTTCCTCCCACACTCCAAAAACATACTAGTGTGGATTTTAGATAGGGACAGTAATGGTGATGTCAGTAAACCTTGTTGAAATTAATGGAGCTATATGAGTAAAAGAATAAGGCTCTGTGCGCACTGGGAAATGGAATTTTCTTGAGAAAATTCCGCATGCTCTCAAAGATTACCGCACCCGCGGTAAAAAACCGCGGGAAACCGCACCCGAAAACCGCATGCGGTTTGCCGCGGTTTGCTGCGGTTTTACCGCGGTATTATTCGCGGTATTGGCGCGGTTTTGCCGCGTGCGGGTTGGGATGTGCTTTATTGCATTCAATGCAATAAAGCACATTGAAAAAAAAAAAAAAAGTCATTTAATTCTGAGATAGTAGATCGACAGAAGAATAGATAGAGGGATAGATAGATAGATAGACAGAGGGATAGATAGATAGATAGAGGACAGATCGCTGCATTTCCCACGGTCGGCAGTGAGTTCACATTACCGGCCGTGGGAAATGACCGGTAATTACCTCTGCTGTCTGCTGCTTTCATTCAGCGCTGTGTCTGTGACAGTCGCGGCTGGATGGAAGCAGCGCAGGACCTGTGGATTACGCCGGAGCGGTGGATTACGCCGGAGCTTTGGTGCGGGAGGGGTTAATAAAATGGTGAACGAGGCTTGTTTGTTTTATTTAAAATAAAGGATTTTTCGGTGTCTGTGTTTTTTTCACTTTACTTACGGGTTGATCATGTCAGCTGTCACATAGACGCTGCCATAATCAAGCCTGGAGTTAATGGCGGTGATCCCCCACCATCATTAACCCCTTGTATTACCTTGCTGCCACTGCTACACGGTGGCAAGAAGAGCCGAGGACACGACGGGTGCTGCCGCATAATGCATGCGACAGTGCCGGGGCAGCTGCGGCTGATATTCTCGGCTGCCGGAGGGGGAGTGAGGCGGGGGACATTAACCCTGCCCCTCTCCCTCCCCAGCCTGAGAATACCGGGCCGCCGCTGTGTGCTTACCTCGGCTGGACGGTGAATATGCAGCGGAGCCCACGTTCTTTGTTTTCTATATTTCCGTTTTCTTTCTATGTGTGTTCTATGTGTCTGTGTCTATGTCTGTGATGTCTGTGTGTGTCTGATCTGTGTGTGTTTACTCTCTGCACGGCTTCCTCTTCCTGTAATGACATCACTTCCCTGCAAAACCGCAGACAGGCGATGTACATTACCAGAGGTAAACCGCGAAATACCGCAGGGAATAACGCAGGAAAACGCAGTGAACCGCACAGAATTTGCTGCCTGCGTTATTCCCTGCGGGATTTCATGATTAACATTGGAGTCAATGGAGTGAAATCCCGCAGTGATGTGCGGAAAAGAAGTGACATGCACTTGTTTTTGCTGCGGGATTCCCGCAGCAAAACATGCAGCTGTCAAATTCCGCCCAGTGCGCACAGGATTTTTTTTCTCC
Source organism: Anomaloglossus baeobatrachus (assembly GCF_048569485.1). Lineage (NCBI taxonomy): Eukaryota > Metazoa > Chordata > Amphibia > Anura > Aromobatidae > Anomaloglossus > Anomaloglossus baeobatrachus. Next base: position 672,419,652 of record NC_134354.1, read on the forward strand.
ATAGGATTTGCTGGTGATTCACTGCAGAGATGTTATGAACATTTTCTGCAGCGAAACATGCAGCAAATCCGCGGAAAATCCGCGGCAAAATCCGGTAAGTGCGCACAGGGCCTAACACCTGATTTTGATCCAAGTTACAGATCAAAATCATCCACACAACTCTATGGTATGTAATCCGTGTATATAGATGAGCCGACCCATGGAAGTTTGGGTTCTATGGGTTCAGCAGCACTTTAGATAAAGTTCTGTTCAGGACCCGGACTTGACCTGAACCTCATTGGAAGTCACTAATTGGGTAATTCAGGTCTCAGCCTACATGCAGCCAGCCATAAGTAGACTACTTCCAGGGAAGATAAGGCAAGGGTTTTTCAATTTTTTTGAGGGGTTTACACTACATCCAATAATGCTGTTGTTACCCCTAGTGTGAGCATTCAGAGACTGCAAGCAGCTCGCACTGGGCCAAGCACCGATTGTACTCAAGCATAGCGCTGCTCGATTGAGTGGTTAGCATACATAAAGCAAAGGGCAGAGGGAAAGCTGGACACACCCGAGAATGTGAGTCACCATACATCTATAGAGTGCTATGAAGAAGGTAGGTAGACTGCAACACGAAGAAGAGAAGAATCGGCACATCCAGGAATATAACATTTTCTTGCTTTATTTCCCCATTAAATTAAAAAGTCCATCTTAACATAGTACCCTGACACGTTTCCGGCATGAAGGAGAGCCCTTAATCATACGTAAAGCACCTGATCTCCGAACTAGAACACTGATTTTTATTTTTTTTGTAAGGTCTGTGTCCGGTGCGAACACCGCACTTCACTGCTCGGATTCGCTCATCTCTATCCGTGCACCATTCGTGTGCTGTCCTGCTTTAAAATTGCAATGTTCTGAAGAAGCTTTGAAACTTTTTTTTTCCTCTATAGGAGAAAATCACTGATAAAAAACACTGATAGGAAAAATGAGCTAAACAAAAAATATTTGAAGCATTATTTTGCATAAAAAAAAAAAATCACTGATGTCTTAATTAAACCTAAAGTGCAGAAAGGGCCGAGCACATAATGAATTTGGCCCATGTTATTTGTTTCTATTTTCTAATTTTATTGCCTATTAAAAAAAAGAAAAAAAAAATTTCGGGCAGAAATTCTTGCCTGCCTGCTCTCCACGCACTCTGAACAAAGCAACTAATGAAAGCAATATGGAAGAATGTTAATCACGCATCAATGTCTGCAGGATAAGTAACTTTAATTGCACAATTTTTCTACTGATCAGTTTTCCCCCCTACAAGTAATGAACAGAGACAAGATTGAGAGACTTGCTGAGGGCAAAACAAATTCCAAAATTTCAGCGCTGGCAAGACCCTCCCCCGTCACTTTGTTGATTATATTACAGGCATACAGATCTGTTCCTATGCACAAAGTATTTCTTGCCCTCTGGCTAGGAATACTGGCTTTCCCAACATCTGCATGAGCAAGTCCCTCTGGGCCTATTGTTGTCCTTCTGTGTATTTTATCCATTCGCCTTTTTCATAAAGACCATGGGGGATAGCCAAACTAAAGGGGGTTGGGAAGCGCCCGTGTACTATTCACTGGCAGTACGGCTTTTAAGCTACTTTGTGGCTGCAACACAATTAGATTACCTAATGCTTTAATTGACTTATACAGCATCGCAGCTTCCATTTTGGATATCAAAACTACACAAGAGGATTTAACCAGCAGCTCTGCAAAGCTTTATCCAGCGCTGCCACCGTTTACTTGCCATTATTGAAAGTGCCACAGATAGGTAAACGGTCATTAGTGATGGCAAAGCGTATTATCCCAATAGATCTTTTTTTCATGAAAATGAGGCCAGGTTTTTCTATTGAAAGTTCCTCTTCAATTATGGGATGATTTAGGGAGGGAGAGTTTAATCTTATAGAAAGTGTCCTCAATGGTTCTAAAACCAGGACATCACACACAAGAGGAGCTCTTCTAGGAACAGAATAGATGGGCTATGTCCCAAAATACAGAAGGAGGGTGATTATTAAATACTATTTTCTTGTGTGACACATGTTAAATGTCAAAAGCATTAATGTTTCACATTGTACACATCTCTATAAAAAAAAATACAGTCATGCCGAAAGTTTTGGCATCCATGAAATTGGTCCAGTAAATGCACTATTTCTCAAAAAAATGATTGCAATGACACATTTTGTTATTCATATGTTTATTTCCTTTGTGTGTACTGGAACAACACAAAATAAAACAAAGAAAAAATGGCAAATTGGACATAATTTCACACAAAACCCCCAAAATTGGCTGGACAACATTGTTTGTCCCTTTCCAAAATTGTGGGTAAACAACTTTCTTTCAAGCATGTAATGCTTGTTCAAACTTACCTATCGCAAGTAACATTTGTGAGCAATATGAAAATCACATCTGAAAATGGGAGAAGTTGACTAAATCGTTCCATTTTTTGTCTGTGTGTGCCACGCTAAATATGGAGAGCCAAAATCGGGGAACTGCCTGAGGACTTGAGAAACAAAATTGTTGAAAAATATCAATGATCTCAAAGTCACAAGTCTATCTCCAGAGATCTTGATGTTCATTGGTTCACGGTGCGCAACATAATGAAGTTTATAACCCATGGCAATGTAGCTAATCTTCCTGGATGTGGAAGGCAGAGAAAAATTCATGAAAGGTTGCAACGCATGATAGTTTGAATAGTGGATAAGCAGCCCCAATCAAGATTCAAAGAAATTCAAGCTGTCCTACAGGCTATGGGTGCATTAGAGTCAGCGCAAACTATTTGTTGATATTTGAATTATATGAAATGCTATGGCAGGAGATCCAGGAGCACCCCACTGCTGACACAAAGACATAAAAAAACTAGACTGTAGTTTGCAAAAATGTACAAAATCCTTCGGCGAAAGGATCTTGTGTACTGGTGAGACCAAGAGAGAGCTTTTTCGTAAGGCACATCATTGTATTGTTTACTGAAAATTGAATGAGGCCTACAAAAAATGAACACAATACCTATTGTCAAATATAGGGATTGTATTGCTGCCTCTAACACTGGGTGTCTTGACTGAGTGCAAAGCATGGTGAAATCTGAAGATTACCAAATGAATTTGAGTCGCAATGTAGTGCCCAGTGTGAGAAAGCTGAGTTTGCGTCCTACGTTATGGATTAGAGTTGAGCGCGGTTCGCGGTTCTCCAGTTCGCGGTTCGAGTGATTTTGGTGGCTGTTCTAGATCGAACTAGAACTCGACCTTTTTGCTAAAATTCGATAGTTCTAGATACGTTCGAGAACGGTTCTAGCAGCAAAAAGCAGGGCTTTTTACAGCTACAGTGTGCAGGAGCCATCGCTGGCAGCCAGCCAGAAGCTGGTAACCAAGATAAACATCGCGCATCCAAGCAAAGCGCTTTGGTTAGTAACCCGATGTTTATCCTAGTTACGTGCAGGAAGCCCACACTTCCCCGCTCAGCTCGCTCCACCCCCTCCTGCCCGCGGCATGTACACACGTACGTACACACACACACACACTCTGCACACATGGTCCCGCTCGGCTTACCTGCGGTGATGAAGTCCCGCCATCCCGACCTCAGCGCTGTCACTGTCCTCCATGGCTGCCGCTTGTCACATCACCTTCTCTCGCTTCCGACTCGAGATTGACTAGCGGTGACGTCACGGGCCTCTCGCGATACTTGGCTGTGAAGGCGGCGGTCATTGAACTCAGTGACAGGTGCTGTCAGTGTGCTGGAGATCAGCGCAGGTAATGTACCTCGCTGACAGCAGCACTTGTCATGCCCTGCAGTGACCTGGGCTGACCCATTGATGTTAGCTCAGGTCACTGCATTGCTCTCCCAGCCAATGGGGAACATTCTGCTCTTCATTGACTGGGACAGTGTGGATCGTCATGGCAACCCCTTGGATTACACCAGACCTGGATTTGTTTTTCTTTCTAATAAATTGGTTAAAGAGGGAATGTTTTGGGGAGTGTTTTTTCAAATAAAAATGTGTTTGTCGTCTATTTTTTTTTATTACTGACTGGGTTGGTGATGTCGGGTATCTGATAGACGCCTGACCTCACCAACCCCAGGGCTTGATGCCAGGTGACATTACCAGTAAACCAATAAACCAGCGCTGATAAGAGGTTTTTTTATTAATATTTTATACTTTTTATTGCTATCCTTGTTTTAGACACAAATTTATTCAAAACAATTCACACAATAGAACAAGGAAAAAGAAAGAAGAATAAACCACATATGGTAGAAATAAAAATAAAAGTAAAAATAAAGAATAAGTAATTGATAGTGCAGCAAACAGATACCAGGTGTCTGGTTGCAGTACCCCGGCCGGTAGTAGAGCAATTATTAAATCTAGTATAGTATATTAAGTGATGCTTCAAGGCATATGATATTTAATGCCAATTGAAACTATCACTGCAATATGATTTTTCAGATACCTGGAGAGTTTTTTTCAATCCATAAGCAAAAAGGTTTTTTATAGAGGCTTAAATTATAAGCAGCAATTTCAGCGTTCCAAGTGCCTTTAAATGAATTTGAAGAAACTGCCCTTCAGGATTGTAGTGAGGATTGTAGTGAGGATGAGGTGCCCCAGCTCATCACTTGATGAGCTGGGGCACCTCATCCTCACTACAATCCTCACTAGTGTAGTAGTAGTGAGGATTGTAGTGAGGATGAGGTGCCCCAGCTCATCACTTGATGAGCTGGGGCACCTCATCCTCACTACAATCCTCACTAGTGTAGTAGTAGTGACGATTGTAGTGAGGATGAGGTGCCCCAGCTCATCACTTGATGAGCTGGGGCACCTCATCCTCACTACAATCCTCACTAGTGTAGTAGTAGTGAGGATTGTAGTGAGGATGAGGTGCCCCAGCTCATCACTTGATGAGCTGGGGCACCTCATCCTCACTACAATCCTCACTAGTGTAGTAGTAGTGAGGATTGTAGTGAGGATGAGGTGCCCCAGCTCATCACTTGATGAGCTGGAGCACCTCATCCTCACTACAATCCTCACTAGTGTAGTAGTAGTGACGATTGTAGTGAGGATGAGGTGCCCCAGCTCATCACTTGATGAGCTGGGGCACCTCATCCTCACTACAATCCTCACTACAATCGGGAAGCAGCGTGCAGCCTTCACTCCGTGAGAGATCAGTGCTGCTGGCTGTCAGCGGTAACAGCGGTAACGCTGACAGACGCGTTACCATAGCAACGGTGCTCTCGGAGCCGCGGTTAGCGGTGACGTCACCGCTAACTGCGTTGCTATGGCAACGGTGATCTCCGTTAATGACCAGCTATGTCAGCCGGTCCCTAACGGAACAGGGAGTCGACCGTGTGCTAGAGCATGTCGCCGGTACACGGCGATACACAAATGTGCACCGTGTACCGGAGAGTGCAATGACAGGTCCTACATGACGCGTCATAGTCATGTGACCAGTCTGTAGCCAATGAGATAATAGCCACGTCACTGGTCACATGGCTATTTTGACGTCACGATAGGTCCTGCATCACTGCTGGCAGTGCCGGTCACCGGGAGGATTCAGCGATCATCGGATGGAATAGCGGCAGGAGACAGAGTGCAGGAGGGATTGCGGGGACCGGTAAGTGTTATGGCAATGTTTATTAACTGTTTGTGTACATTTATCATGCATTTTTATGTGTTTGTGATTGCCTCCCATTATAGCCTATTGGTTCGAGTTCGGTTCGTCGAACGCTCGACGAACCGAACTCGAACGGGAGCTCCGTTCGGCGAACCGACCTCGAGCCGAACCGCGACTGGTTCGCTCATCTCTATTATGGATCCTCTAGCAGGACAATGACCCCAAACCTACTTCTAGAAGCCCCCAGAAATGGATTTAAACAAAGTTCTGTAGAGTTCTGAAGTGGCAGCAATGAGTCCAGATCTAAATCCAATTGAAAACCTGTGGAAAGATCTTAAAATTACTGTTGGGAGAAGGCCCCTTTCAAATATGAGACCTGGAGCAATTTGCAAAAGAATAGTGTCTTTTTTTTCTCAGTTTTTTGTGTTGTTCTAATATACTCAATGCAAATAACCATGTATGACAAAAATATGTGTAATTAAAATATGTAATTGAAATATTTTTTGCCACGCTGCACAAAGGGCTTGTAAGACGTAGTACAGTGTATTCCCCACTAGGTGGCAGCAGTGTAGTGAATGAGAGTCAAAGTAACACTGTAACAGAAAGGAGTCTGATGTACAGCAGAGTAACTTCAGCAGGCAGTTCACAGGCGAACCACCGGAGGGCAATAGAGTAGTCAAGCAGTCAGGGTCTAGCCAGGAAAGTCAAGTTACTAAGTGACGATCAAAATCAGGTCAGAAAACAGAAACAAAGTCGGACGCCGGGAGATCAGGTATGCAGGGGGAAACACAAAGTGCAAAGGGAACGGAAGACAAGATCAGAGGGTGAGAAGACACAAACACGGGAAGGAGGATGAAACAGGATGGGTAAACAACTGACAGGAGTGGGAAGTCAGGGACTGGAACAGATGGATGAACGGGGGAAAGTACAGGTCAGGGCAAAGTAACAAGGAGTCAAATCAAACAGGAAATCTCTCTAGAGCCAGTCACAGGCTGCAGAGCAGAACTATAACCAGTACAGAAATGCAAGTGCATCGACCAGATATAGTGTCTCCTGAAACCAGAATAAGGCTGATGGGAGTTAACCCCTGACATCACCAGGCCGGGTCTGGGAAACTCTGGTGTGGAGAATACCAGTTCTGGATTATGTCAGATTTCAAGGGTGCCAACACTTTTGGCGATGACTGTACAGAAATATATGGGCAAGTCCTAAATTTACGCTTTTCCCCTCAGTCCATGGATGGCCTCATTAAATGACTTAAACAGCTGCCCAGGCTCTTAAAATATTTTAGCAAAAGCTTAGAATGGTGGAAAATAACAAACTGGAGTAATACTCATACTTGTCTTGCTCTATTTTTGTGCCACTCCTTCCTGGTTTTCCCACTTGACTACATATCGTGGCATCCATGAATTGAGTCTTGACATCGTAGTGCTGTCCACAGCCGACAGTGTTTGCAGTGATCATACATTTGTAATGCAACATCATCACTGAAAACCAGGATACAAGACTAACAGGGGACATTAATGCCTTCATGACTGAGGACAAACCTGTACATCCTAAATCATAAAGGGATGATCACAGCTGGCTGCTGCGGTGAGCCTTCGGCGATTCCTGCACATGTCAGCTGAGATATGTGTCTCGCAGGCACAGGTGAATTCGCGATCCACCCACGCCTGTTGCCCCTTAAATTAAATTAACACACACTTATTCACTGCCATCAGAAGCTGATGGTTTCCATGGTAGCACAGGGTCATGTGACAACTCCTCTCGCTATTATGACTCACTTCATGTTTCATTCGACATAGCGCTTGCTGTTACATAAGATGAGCATTTCTCCTGTTCTGAACTGAGCAATTAGACTGCTGATACTTATGGCCACCTAGGAAGACTAGTAAAATAAAAAAAAGTAAAAAAACATAATTTTATAAAGTAAAAAAACCCTAAAATGTTCAAATCACCACCCCATTCCCCCATTGAAAATGAAAGGGTTACAAAAATAACAAAATATACACACATTTGGTATCACCATCTTCAGAAACACCTGATCTATCAAAATATAAAATCAATTAACCTGATCGGTAAACGGCGTAGCAGCAAAAAAATGTAAAACACCAAAATTAAATTTTTTGGTCGTCGTGAATTTTGCACAAAATGCAATAACAGTTGGTCAAAACATTGCATCTGCGCAAAAATGGCAGTGATAAAAACGTCAGCTTGAGACACAAAAAATAAGCCATCACTGAGTTACAGATCCTGAAAAATGAGAACACTAAGGGTCACGGAAAATGGCGCAAAAAGTGTGCCACTTTTTTTGGACAAACTTCTGAATTTTTTTTAACCCCTTTGATAAAAGTAAACCTATTCATGTTTAGCATCTATGAACTGACTTGAGACATCACACCGACACATCACTTTTATCATATAGTGAACATGGTGAATAAAATATCCCAAAAACAATCATGCAATCACACTTTTTTTTGCAATTTTTCTGCACTTTGAAGTTTTTTTTGTCATTTTACAGTAACCTATGTGGTAAAACGTATAGTGTTATTTAAAAGTACAGCTTGTCCCGCAAAAAACAAGCCCTCATATGGCAAGTTTGCCAGAAATATAAAAAAGTTACAGGTCTCGGAAGTAGGGGAGCAAAGAAACCCAACAAAATGAAAAACAGAAAATCGCCCGGGGGCGAAGGGGCTAAAAGCAGCAGCATTGGAATGGTAGGGGGTAGGTAAATTGACAAATGTTAAATTATTTTCTGTTGACTCATAACTCTCTTCTCCAGTTGGCGGTCTCCAGAATGAGACATAATACCCCCCTAGACTAATATCAAAGACCTCTCACCCAGCTACATCGCTCTGCACTGATGAGGGGCAAGAGCCCCAAATCAGCTGTCTGCAGTTATGGTGTCTCTGTCTTTTCAAGGCACCTCTGGTTGGTGACATATCTATTATCATATTTTAAGGCTTGCTGCAGATAGATTGATCTTCAATGGCTGTCACTAGAAAGACAGCTTTTTTTGTTAATGAGGAAAGCTTATCATTTTCTTGTGTCTTCCTACAGTCCTACAATGCTTTTAAACTACATCACTCATAATACAATAATTTATCTGTATACTGTACCCAGGCCCAAATGTATATCTTAATATTTACTTCTAAGAAAAAAAGTTTAGTGTATGGGAGCAGAAAGGAGAAGGGTAAACCCTCGCTGCCCTGTAGGATAAGAAGATGATCACTTGAAGATAAAATTGTGATTTATCGTTCTACGCGTTTCGGTGTATTGAAACTCCTTCTTCAGGAACAAAAATCCCTGTACATCATTCTAGCATACTGATCCAAAAAACATGAACTCCTGTGAATATCTATAAAAGCAATCTCCTAATATGTCTTTGATTACATAGGATCGTCAATGTATTGGGGTTTAAAAAGTTGAAATATTGCTATAAATGTATATGACCATGGATACAATAATCATCCTTTATTAGATTTACATTGATATTAAAAAAAATGTATATTGACTCATAATTTAAAAGGATAAATTACTTTTAGAATCTAGGAGAATAAATTACTTTATCCATCTACAGTGTGAAAAAAATATAAGATACACTGCATTTTATACTCTTTCATTACTCATTTTCAATACAGTTATCAGAGCCACACTTGTAATGTGAACATCCAGAAATTAAATCTTATGAGGCCTGCGAGTAATGTTTCTTGTTTGCTCTAATTGACATGACAATGCTGTGTGAGAAATTTTGAAGACATCTAAACATGTTGCTGTTGATAACATCCATTCCTTATCCAAGTCACCCACCTTTAATCTTTTTTGTTTGGCTTTAATTTTATACTACAAGACATTTTTTCTAAAAACATAAGACTTCATAAGAGTTCAAGATGAAAGGAGCTTTCAACAAGAGTAGAAAGCAGAATCAAGGCTCCCTAGCCCAAGAGTCTCCATTGATTGTACTCCAGAAAATTGGTACAATCTTTCCATGTCGACGTGAATGAGAAAAAGTAAAGTAATTTAACTGAACAAAAGGCTTTACTTACAACAGACAACCATGTGTGTTAGACTTCTCCTCTTAAAAGAGATTGAGATCATGTGAGGAGCAACCTCAGATTTTACCTCTTACTCTTGCGTGCCATTGAACCTTTTAAGAGCATTTCTCATCTTCCCCCTCTGAAATACCTATAGCATCTCAACATGTAACAAACCCGCATTACATACAGTTGAAACCAAAAGTTTACATACACTATCTAAAAAGACACATCTGCATGGTTTTCTCACTATCTGACAAGAAATTAGAATAAACCTTTCTCGCTTTAGGTCAATTAGGAACCAAAATTATTCATATTTGCCAAATGCCAGAATAATGAGAGAGAGAATGTTTTAAGGCATTTTATTACTTTCTGCAAAGTCAACAGTTTATATACATCTCATTAGTGTTTGGTACCATTGCCCTTAAGCTGTATGACTTGGGTCAAACATTTTGGTCATCTTTCCACAAGCTTCTCACAATAGTTGGTAGGAATTTGGGCCCATTCCTCCTGACAGAACTAGTGTAACTGATCCATATTTGTAGGTCGCTTTGCTCGACCTGCCTATTCAGCTTTACCCATAAAGTTTCAATAGGATTGAGATCAGGGCTTTGTGATGGCCACTTCAAAACATTGACTTAGTTATCCTTAAGCCACTTTATAACCAGTTTGTCAGTATGCTTTGTGTCATAGTTACATAGTTACATAGTTACTTAGGTTGAAAAAAGACCTAGGTCCATCTAGTTCAACCTTCCTCCACCAGTTCTACATTTAGTCACTAAGTCATTTATAACCAACAGTGTTTTGTGTACTGAGGAAATCATCCAGCCCTTTTTTAAAAGCTGTTGTGTCATTGTCCATTTGGAAGACCCAATTCCACCCAAGCTTTAAGTTCCTGGCTGATGTCTTGGAATGTTGCTTCAGCATTGCCACATAATTTTTTTTCCTCATAAGTCCATCTATTTTGTGAAGTGCACCAGTTCCTACTAGAGATGAGGCATCCCCCTAGTGTTCGAGTTTGGTTCGTCGAACGGCGGGTGTGTTCGGCGAACGTTCGACGAACACCTTCGAACCGCATTGAAAACAATGGCAGGCAAACACAGACACATACAAACACATTATACATGTACACATACAGTTAGTAAACATTGCCATTATACTTACAGGTCCCAGCGATGGGTCCTGCAGACTCTGTCTCCCACCGCTTCTCTTTCCGATCATCGCTGCGCCCTCCCGGTAACTAGCACTGATGATAGGGCCTTCCGTGACGTTGTCATAGCATGTGACCAGTCACGTGTCTATTATCTCATTGGCTACAGACTGGTCACATGGCTAGACGTCATACTAGGTCCTGTCAGTGCATCTCTCCGGTACGCAGTGCTCGTTTGAGCATCTCCGTGTACCGGCAAGATGCTTGGGCACATGCTTGGCTCCCCGTTCCTGCATGTCGGTGCTCTTTACAGAATCAGCCCACATGCAGGGACTGGATTCCACAGCCAGTGAATAGCTGCACCGGGAATCAGGTGATCGGAGATCACCGTTGATATAGTAACCCGCCTGTCATTACTATTGCAATGGTGGAAGTGGTGACGTCACCGCTTACAACCCGCAGCCTCTGCTCACTCACTGAGTGATTAGACTGCACGGGAGCAGCAGTGTCTTCCTCCCATGCAGTGCTGTCTGATGTAGCAGAGCTGCATGGGTTGAAGGAGAAAGAAGACAGAAGACCAGGATCTGGAGGGGTGAGAGGGAATAATAAACATGGAGTCTCTAAGTGTGTCTGTGTATTTATTTCTATTAAAGTATTTTTTCTCTGTGTGGTGTCTTTTTTTTAACCCTTTATTGGAGATTCTTAATGGCCGGGTCAAACTTGCCTGACATTAAGAATCTCTGGCTTAATACTAGCTAGTAAAACAAAGCTAGTATTAACCCATTATTACCCAGCAAACCACCCGGCTTCAGGGCTGCTGGATGAGTTGGATACAGCGCCAGATGATGGCGCTTCTATAAAAGCGCCATTTTCTGGGGTGACTGCGGACTGGAATTCGCAGCAGAGGGGTCCAGAAAGCCAACCGGTGCTGCGGATTCCATTCCCCAGCTGCCTAGTTGTACCTGGCTGGACACAAAAATGGGGCGAAGCCCATGTCATTTTTTTTTTATTATTTCATGAAATTCATGAAATAATTAAAAAAAGAGCTTCCCTATATTTTTAGTTCCCAGCCGGGTACAAATAGGCAGCTGGGAGTTGGGGGCAGCCGTACCTGCCTGCTGTACCTTACTAGCATACAAAAATATGGCGAAGCCCACGTCATTTTTTTGGTGGGCAAAAAGTTCCTGCATACAGTCCTGGATGGAGTATGCTGAGCCTTATAGTTCTGCAGCTGCTGTCTGCTCTCCTGCATACACTAGTGAATGGATAATGCTAAGCCTTGTAGTTCTGCTGCCCCTCTCTCTCCCTCCAGCATACAGTCCTGGATGCAGCATGCTGAGCCTTGTAGTTCTGCAGCTGTTGTCTGCTCTCCTCTATGCAGACAGCAGCTGGAGAACTAAAAGGCTCAGCATACTCCATCCAGGACTGTATGCAGGAGTTTTTTGCCCCCCCCAAAAAATTACGTGGGCTTCTAGGCAGCTACGGACTGCCCCCAACCCCCAGCTGCCTATTTGTACCCGGCTGGGAACCAAAAATATAGGGAAGCCCTTTTTTTTTTAATTATTTCATGAATTTCATGAAATAATTAAAAAAAAAAATGACGTGGCCTTTGCCAAATTTTTGTGTCCAGCCAGGTGCAACTAGGCAGCTGGGTATTGGAATCCGCAGTGCAGGGTGCCCATGCTTTCTGGGCAACCCTGCTGCAAATTGCAGTCCGCAGCCGCCCCAGAAAATGGCGCTTTCATGAAAGCGACATCTTCTGGCGCTGTATCCAACTCTTCCAGCTGCCCTAGTGACGGGTAGCTCGCTGGGTAATAATGGGGTTAGGGTTAGCTGTACATTATCAACTGGCCCTAGGCCCGAAATTCATGGTGTCATGCCAATTTTAGACATGCCACCATGAATTTCTAGTACAGTAAAAAAAAGCACAACACACAGAAAAATATTTTTATTAGAAATAAAACACAACACAATTAGTGACTCCATCTTTATTGAAATAAAGAACCCCCCTCCGCAGTAATCCTGGGTCAAGGGTCCCGCGCCGTCCAATCCGGATCCAATATCATCTGATCGGTTTGCTGGAAGGCAAAGCGATCAGATGATGCGTCAGGTTCAAGGGCCTGAATCACATGACACAGCAGCTAATTGTATAAACGGCTTTTATACAATCAGCTGATGCATCAGTGCAAAAAAACAAACAAAAAAAAACAACTACACACTTCTGTGCAGACTCCTGTCCGACAGCATCAGCTGATAGTTTAGCCGGCCGGTAAAAAGCTGGCCTCACCGCTCGACTTATAGTGTCAGCTCATTCCATCAGGTGACCACATCAGCTGATCATCGCCAGGTCTGAGAGAGAGAAGAGAGAGAGGAGAGAGAGAGAGTGGAGAGAGAGAAGAGGAGAGAGAGAAGAGGAGAGGAGAGAGAGAAGAAAGAGAGGAGCGAGAGAAGAAAGAGATAAGAGAGAGAGGAGAGAGCAATGTAGCCTCATTCCGTGAACTGCTCCGATTTTAGAGATGTGTCCCGTGGCTCACAGCTGATGTCCAGCTCCTCCCCTTAGTGCATAATTAAATTAAATTATAATTATAAATAATAATTATAATTCAAAATTATAAATATATTAAATTAAATTCTTTACCGGGACGGGAGAGAGAGGAGAGAGAAGAGAGGAGAGAGGAGAGAGGAGAGAGAAGAGAGAGAGAAGACAGATAAGAGAGAGAGGAGAGAGACAGGAGAGAGAGAGAAGAGAGAGAGGAGAGAGAAGAGAGAGAGGGAAGAGAGAGAAAAGAGATTAGAGAGAGGGGAGAGAGAGGAGAGAGAGAAGAGAGGAGGGAGAAGAGAGAGGAGAGAGAGGAGGGAGAAGAGAGAGGAGAGAGGAAAGAGAGGGAGAGAGATAGGAGAGAGTAGAGAGAAGAGAGGAGAGAGAAGAGAGAGAAGAGAGAGGCGAATAAGAGAGAAGAGAGAGGAGAGAAAGAGAGAAGAGAGAGAGGAGAGAAAGAGAGAAGAGAGAGAGAGAGGAGAGAGAGAAGAGAGAGAGAGAAGAGAAGAGAGAAGAGAGAGAGAGAAGAGAAGAGAGAAGACAGAGAAGAGAGGAGAGAGAGAAGACAGATAAGAGAGGAGAGAGAGAGAAGAGAGAGGAGAGAGGAGAAAGAAGAGAGAGAAGAGAGGAGAGAGAGAAGAGAGGAAAGAGAGAGAGGAGAGGACAGGGAGGAGAGAGGGAGGAGAGAGAGAGGAGGGAGAGAGGAGAGAAAGAAGAGAGAGAAGAGAGGAGAGAGAAGAGAGAGAAGAGTGGAGAGAGAGAAGAAAGAGAAGAGAGAGGAGAGAGAGAGATGAGAGAGAAGAGAGAGAGAAGAGGGAGAGAAGAGAAGAGAGAGCGAGGAGAGAGAGAGAAGAGAGAGAAGAGAGGAGTGAGAGAGGGAGATGAGAGGAGAGAGGAGAGAGAGAAGAGAGAAAGAAGAGAGAGAAAAGAGAGAAGAGAGAGAGGAGAGAGACAGAAGAGAGAGAAGAGAGGAGAGAGAGAGGAGAGAGAAGAGAGGAGAGAGAAGAGAGAGAGAGGAGAGAGAGGAGAGAGAGAGGAGAGAGAAGAGATAGAGAGAAAAGAGAGAAGAGAGAGAGAGAGAGATCACATGCAGGCACTACCTGAGTGAAGTCTTTTTGACAGCGCGTCTCACTTCAGTTGCTGCGTGGAGCTGACACAGAGCGCTCGTGTTCTACAGGCGCTCCCTGTCAGCTTCATGTAGCAGGCCTGAAAGCGTCGTGTGGATTACTTCGGACCCGGATTGTTGTTTGGGGATTAATAAAGAGGTAAATAAGGGGGTTTTTTTTGTCTTTTATTCCAAATAAAGGATTTTTCGTTCTGTGTTTATTTACTTTCCCTTATAGGTTAATCATGGAAGGTATCTCGGGGAGACGCCTGTCATGATTAACCTAACCTTATTACCCTGATTGCCACCGCACCAGGGCAATTCGGGATGAGTTGGGTAGAGGCCTGGGACTGTCGCATCTAAGGAATGCGGCAATTCCGGGCGAATGCTGGCTGATATTGTTAGGGTGGTGGGCTCCCCATAACGTGGCGCTCTACATCCTGACAATACCAGCCTTCAGCCGTGAGGCCTTATCTTGGCTGGTATGAAAATTGGGGGGGACCGCAGTTTTTTTTTAATTATTTATTTATTTTACTGCACGATATAGACCCACTCGCCGGTGGCTGTGATTGGTTGCAGTGAGACAGCTGTCACTCAGCATGGGGGCGTGTCTGACTGCAACCAATCATGGGTGCCGGTGGTTGGGGAAAGCAGGGAATACCAGATTGAATAATGAGCGGCAGCCATTTCAAAAGAGGAAAAGCCGCCGGAGCTTTGTGACAGCCGTGCAGCTGATCGGTGAGTAGGAAAGAGAAAGGGATTGTGCTGGGGACGCAGGACGCATGCAGATACGCAACGTGCGCACATAGCCTCACTGTGAAAAGCCACGCTTTTGGTGATCGACCGTTATCGGCCGAACTTGAAGCAAATCGTTCGAGTTCGTTGAATGACTCAAACACCGCCCAAAATCACTCAAATTTGAAATTGGTAAATGGTTCAAATCGAACATCGCTCATCTCTAGTCCCTACTGCAGCAAAACAACCCCACAACATTATGCATGATGCTGCCACCCCCATGTTTCACAGTTGGGAGGGGGTTCTTAGGTTTCAAAGCGTCTCCCTTTTTCCTCCAAATGTAATGATGGTTATTATGGCTAAACAGTTCACTTTTAGTTTCTTCAGACCACAGGACATGTCTCCAAAAATGAAGGTCTTTGTTCCTGTGTGCAAACAATAATTAATTTGTCTTTGTCTTTTTTATGTTTCTGTTGGAGTAATGGCTTCTTCCTGCCATGTTGATACAGTACTCTTTTCAATGTGGATAATGACACAATCTTACCAGTATCTTCAAAAGGTCTTTTGCTTTTGTTCTTGGGTTGATATGCACATGTCTGACCAAATCATGTTCATCTCTGGTACACAGAACCAGTTTACTTCCTGAGCGGTATGATGGCTGGATATTCCCATCTTCTTTGTACTTGTGTATAATTATTTGTACAGATGAACGAGGCCCCTTAGGGTATCTAGAAATTGCATCCAAAGATAAAACGGACACAATTCTCTTCCTGAGATCTTGGCTGATTTCTTTTGACTTTCCCATTATGCTACACAAAGAAGCAGTGTGTTTCAGGTGCGCATTAAAATACATCCACAGGTGTGTCTCTAATTAACGCAGATGTTGCCAATAAATCTATCAGAAGCTTCCAAAGACATGACATCATCATATGGGCTGTCCCATATTGCTTAAAGGCATAGTACTCTAAAGGCCACTTTACACACAGAGATAAATATGCGGCAGATCTGTGGTTGCAGTGAAATTGTGGATAATCAGAGCCAGGTTTGTGGCTGTGTACAAATGGAACAATGTCCATGATTTCACTGCAACCACAAATCTGCCAACGATTTATCTCTGCGTGTAAAGTGGCCTTTAGTGTATGTAAATTTTTAACTTTGCAGAAAGTAATAAAAATGCCTTAAAACATTCTCTAGCCAAAGGTGCCCGGGCTCCAACCCCAACACCCGTCAGACTCCTTCACTCCTCAACACTCCAACTCCTCTCTACAGACTACTCAGTACTCTGACTGTTTCCTGCCTCAGGCCCTCTGAACTCCTCTGTGGGCATGGCCAACTGCCTGGCTCTGCCCCCTGGTGTGTTCATCAAGCACTGAGGGAGCTGACTAGGTTTTAATGGTTGGCTGATGTTACCTTATTGGGGGACAGGTGTAATGCGGGGGTCTATCTGTGACAACCTGGCTAGTCCAGGGCGTCACACGATCACAAAGCAATATCTCATAACTATCTACACTGATTGTTGTTAATTTAGTAATTGAGACCTTTTAGGCTATGTGCGCACTAGAAAAGTGATTTTTCTCAAGAAAATTTCTTGAGAAACTTCTGGGAGTTGAAGATTACCGCACCTGCGGTAAAAAAAATGCACCAAAACCGCGGGGAAAACGCATGCGTTTTTGCTGCGATTTTGCCGCGGTTTTTCCGCAGGTTGGTCCCTGCGTTTTTTTTATGCTGAACTGCAATAAAATAATATAGATAATAGATAGATAATCAATAGATAGACAGATAATGGATAGAGGGAAAGATGGATAGATGAATAGATAGATAGATGAGAAAGATCTATATAATGTCCCACCTTCCTGCATTTTCTAAGCTGGCACCCTTTAGTGACTTTCATGTGGCACTAAAGGGTGTCCACTAAATGACGTGAGGTCCCCCAATCTTTTGTAGCCAGCTAGGGTAAAGCAGACGGCTGCAGCCTGTAAACCACAGCTGGCAGCTTTACCTTGGCTGGTAATCCAAAGCAGAGGGCACCCCACGCTGTTATTTTACATTAAATAAATAATTTAAAACAAAAAACGTGGGGTCCCCCCCAAATTGGATCACCAGTCAAGGTAAAGCGGACAGCTGGGGTCTGATATTCTCAGACTAGGGAGGTCCACTGTTATTGGACACTCCCCAGCCTAAAAATAGCAGGCTGCAGCCGCCCCAGAAGTGACGCATCCAGTAGACGTGCCAATCCTGGTGCTTCGCCCCAACTCATCCCGCTGCCCTGGTGTGGTGGCAAACGGGGTAATATATGGGGTTGATGCCAGATGTGTAATGTCACCTGGCATCAGGCCCTGGGGTGAGTGATGTCACGCGTCTATCAGATATCCGACATCACCAACCCAGTCAGTAAGAAATAAAAAATAGACAACAAAAAAAGTTTTATTTGAAAAAACACTCCCCACATTCCCTCTTTCACCAATTTATTGACAAGAACAATCAAATCCTGGTCCGGCGTAATCCAATAAGGGGGGTGGGGTCCCACGGCGATCCATACCATAGTCAATGTCCCAGTCAATGAAGAACAGAATGTTCCCCATTGGCTGGGAGAGCTATGCAGTGACCCGACCTAACATCAATAGGTCAGCCCAGGTCACTGCAGGGGATGACGAGCGCTGCAGTCAGGAGGTTAGATGAGATCATTACCTGCTGTGATGATCTCCTGCAGTCCTGCCATCAGCGCTGTCACTGCCTTCTATGCCCGCCGCGTTCTCAGCCGTATCGCGAGAGCCCGTGATGTCACCGCTAGTGACAGTCTCGGGCCGCGGGCATAGACAGCAGTGACCGCGGTGACGTCAGGAGGCAGGAGATCGTCACAGCAGGTAATGATCTCATCTCACCTCCTGACAGCAGCGCTCGGCATCCCCACGGCTGCACGCACTGCTGTGTGTCAGTCTCTGCCTGCGCTGCAGCGTGACAAGCTGCTGACACTGCGGGCAGACACTGACACTGCAGGGCAGGCAGCAGCGGGGCTGGTGCGGGACACAGACTGCACGGGCACCCACCGGAAGCCCTTCTGTGCGGTGTCCAGGGAGTGTGACGTGTGTGTTTACTCTGCTCCGCTTCCTCTTCTGTCATAATGACATCACTCCCTGCAAAACCACAGGCAGCGATGAGCATTACCGCAGGTAAATCGCGGCTATACCGGGGATATACCGCACATAATTTGCTACCTGCGGTATACCCCCGGAATTTCGCCATTACATTACAGTGAATGGAGTGAAATACCGCAGGTACCTGCGGAAAAGAAGTGACATGCACATTTTCTCAAGAAATTTTCTCAAGAAAATCTTCACAAAGAATTTTCTTGAGAAAAAAACGCAGTGTGCGCACAGCTATTTTTTCCCATAGGTTTTGCTGGGAAATGTCTGCAGAAAGATTTCAAACATTTCTCAAGATATTTCCGCAGCAAAACCGCGGGTAAAAACGGCTAGTGCGCACATAGCCTTATAAACATGGAAAGTCTCATAATGCTTTTACTGTACTTCTAAGGTCAGAGCAGACACTCCTTGCTGCAACTGGACACTACAGGTAAGTGAATTTGTTACATAGAAAAAACAGTATTTAAACAGATCCATATATATAGTTTTTATTATTATTATTATTATTATTATTATTTTTATTTTTTTCCCCTTGGTATTGGTACATTGTTCCTAGCTTGCAGAACACAGCAAAATGAGAAAAATTAACTAGGTGGCCAGCCTAATAAGACAAGTAGAAAATAAAAAGCATTCACACACATTTACACAGAAGCTGTCAGACTAGGAAAAGTCATGTACTGCTACCAGGATTACAAACATAAGAACACACATTCTGCTTCTCCACAGTATCATATACAGTGCTGGCCAAAAGTATTGGCACCCCTGCAATTCTGTCAGATAATACTCAGTTTATTCTTGAAAATGATTGCAATCACAAATTCTTTGGTATTATCTTCATTTATTTTGCTTGCAATGAAAAAACACAAAAGAGAATGAAACAAAAATCAAATCATTGATCATTTCACACAAAACTCCAAAAATGGGCCAGACAAAAGTATTGGCACCCTAAAGGCCACTTTACACGCTGCGATATCGGTACTGATATCGCTAGCGTGGGTACCCGCCCCCATCAGTTGTGCGACATGGGCAAATCGCTGCCCGTAGCGCACAACATCGCCCAGACCCATCACACTACTTACCTGCCCTGCGACGTCGCTGTGACCGGCGAAACGCCTCCTTTCTAAGAGGGCGGTTTGTTCAGCCTCACAGCTGCGTCACTGAACCGCCGCCCAATAGAAGCAGAGGAGCGGAGATGAGCGGGACGAACATCCCGCGCACCTCCTTCCTTCCGCATTGCAGGCGGGAGGCAGGTACGGAGAAGTTCCTCGTTCCTGCGGTGTCACATGTACCGATGTGTGCTGCCGCAGGAACGAGGAACAACTTCGTTACTGCTGCAGCAACGATATTAGCGAATGGACCCCCATGTCACCGATGAGCGATTTTGCACGTTTTCGCAACGATGCAAAATCGTTCATAGGTGTCACACGCAATGGCATCGCTAAAGTGACCGGATGTGCGTCACAAATTCCGTGACCCTAATGAGATTGCTTGAGCGATGTCGCAGCGTGTAAAGCGGCCTTTAGCCTAAGGGCGGCTTTGCACGTTGCAACATCGCACGTGCAATGCCGGTGGGGTCAAATCGAAAGTGACGCACATCCGGCGTCACTTTCGACATCGTAGTGTGTAAATGCTAGATGATACGATGAACGAGCGCAAAAGCGTCGTTATCGTATCATCGGTGCATTCTCCGACATTTCCATAATGCTGGTGCCGCGACAGGTACGATGTAGTTCCTTGTTCCTGCGGCAGCACACATCGCTGTGTATGAAGCCGCAGGAGCGAGGAACATCTCCTTACCTGCTGCCGGCGGCTATACGGAAAGAAGGAGGTGGGCGGGATGTTTACATCCTGCTCATCTCCGCCCCTCCGCCGCTATTGGCCGCCTGCCGCGTGACGTCGCTATGACGCCGCACGACCCTTAGGAAGGAGGCGGGTTGCCGGCCAGAGCGACGGTCGCAGGGCAGGTGAGTGCATGTAAAGCTGGCGTAGCGATAATTTTCGCTACGCCAGCTATCACAAGATATCGTACCTGCGACGGGGGCGAGGACTATCGCGTGGGACATCGCAGCATCGGCTTGCGATGTCGCAATATGCAAAGCCCACCTAATACTTGGTTGAACAACCTTTAGCCAAAATAACTGCGAACAACCGCTTCCGGTAACCATCAATGAGTTTCTTACAATGCTCTGCTGGAATTTTAGACCATTCTTCTTTGGCAAACTGCTACAGGTCCCTGAGATTTGAAGAGTGCCTTCTCCAAACTGCCATTTTGAGATCTCTCTACAGGTGTTCTATGGGATTCAGGTCTGGACTCATTGCTGGCCACTTTAGTAGTCTCCAGTGCTTTCTATCAAACCATTATCTAGTGCTTTTTGAAGTGTGTTTTGGGTCATTGTCCTGCTGGAAGACTCATGACCTCTGAGGAAGACCCAGCTTTCTCACACTGGGCCCTACATTATGCTGCAAAATTTGTTGGTAGTCTTCAGACTTCATAATGCCATGCACACGGTCAAGCAGTCCAATGCCAGAGGCAGCAAAGCAACCCCAAAACATCAGGGAACCTCCGCCATGTATGACTGTAGGGACCGTGTTCTTTTCTTTGAATGCCTCTTTTTTTTTCCTGTAAACTCTATTTTGATGGCTTTTCCCAAAAAGCTCTACTTTTGTCTCATCTGACCAGAGAACATTCTTCCAAAATGTTTTAGGCTTTCTAAGGTAAGTTTTGGCAAACTCCAGCCTGGCTTTTTTATGTCTCGGGGTAAGAAGTGGGGTCTTCTTGGGTATCCTACCATACAGTCCCTTTTCATTCAGACGCCGACGGATAGTACGGGTTGACACTGTTGTACCCTCGGACTGCAGGGCAGCTTGAACTTGTTTGGATGTTAGTGGAGGTTCTTTATCCACCATCCGCACAATCTTGAGTTGAAATCTCTCGTCAATTTTTCTTTTACTTCCACATCTAGGGAGGTTAGCCACAGTGCAATGGGCTTTAAACTTCTTTATGACACTGCGCACCGTAGATACAGGAACTTTCAGGTCTTTCGAGATGGACTTGTGGCCTTGAGATTGGTCATACTTCCTCACAATTTGGATTCTCAAGTCCTCAGACAGTTCTTTGGTCTTCTTTCTTTTCTCCATGCTCAATGTGGTACACACAAGGACACAGGACAGAGGTTGAGTCAACTTTGATCCATGTCAACTGGCTGCAAGTGTGATTTAGTTATTGCCAACACCTGTTAGGTGCCACAGGTAAGTTACAGGTGCTGTTAATTACACAAATTAGAGAAGCATCACATGATTTTTCAAACAGTGCCAATACTTTTGTCCACCCTGTTTTTCATGTTTGGTGTGGAATTATATCCAATGTGGCTTTATGACCATTTTTTTTTTTTCATTGAAGACAAATTAAATGAAGATAATAATACCAAAGAATTTGTGATTGCAATCATTTTCAAGAAGAAACTGAGTATTATCTGACAGAATTGCAGGGGTGCCAATACTTTTGGCCAGCACTGTAGGGCTCATTCAGATGACCATTCCATTTGTCCTGTTCAGTTCCGTTTGTCCTGGTCAGTTCCGTTTCTTTTGCTGACCAAATGACAAGACCATGTTTTTTAATGCGTTTTGTATAAAAACGGATGGCACACGGAAGTGTTTCAGTGTGCCATCCGTGTCTGTATGTCCGTTATTATGGAACATGTCCTATTCTGTTCCACAAATTGCGGACCGTTGACCAATACAAGTCAATGGGTTTGCAAAAATTGGAAGCCACACTGAAGCATTTCAGTGTGAATTCCGTCTATGGGTGCCTCTGCAGTATATGTAATGTCCCACTCCCCTGGCCAACCCGGCAGCTGTTCACAAAGCAGTGTGTGAGCAGCTGCGAGAATGACGAGTGCCGACATCATGAAGTTAGCTCAGATCATTATCTGCTGTGATGAATTCCGCTGAACTCGTGATGTCAGCACTCATCACTGAGTTCCGTGACGCCGTGTTCTCACATCAAGTATCGCGGTGACGTTGCGGGCTCCCGTGGTACTTCGCGTGAGAACCTCGCGGCCATGGAACTCAGTGACGAGCGCTGATTTCATGAATTTAGCGACGTTCATCACAGTGGGTAATGATCTGAGCTAGCCTCATAATGTTGGCAATTTCATCCCCGCAGCTGTTCACACAGTGAGGTGTTAACCCCTGCGGTGACATGGGTTGACTTCATGAAGTCATCTCAGGTCACTGCACCCACACTCCTCACATGGAGAGCCTGCTGTTCCAGAAAATGGGGGAACCACTCTCTGAGCGTGCCTTCTATATTCTGGAAGGTCCAGAGTCATCGTGGGGCTTCCAGAATAGATTACGGCAGACCACATTTTTTTTTCTTTTTAATAAATTAGTGAAAAAGGGAATGTGTTGGGGAGTGTTTTTTCCAAATAATTTTCATTTGTCATCTATTTTTTTTATTACTGACTGTGTTAGTGATGTTGCATATCTGATAGACGCCATGACATCACTAACCCCTGGGCTTCATGCCAGGTGACATTACACAGCTAGTATCAACCCCATATATTACCCCGTTTGCCACAGCAACAGCGCAATGGGATGAGCCTGGGCAAAGTACCAGGATTGGTGCATCTAAAGGATGCACCAATTCTGGGGTGGCTGCGGCCTGCTATTTTTAGGCTGGGGAGGGTCCAATAACCATGGACCTCCCTAGTCTGAGTATACCAGACCACAGCTGTACCCTTTACCTTGGCTGGTGATCAAATTTAGGGGGTAACTCATGTTTTTTTGTTTGAAATTATTCATTCAATTTAAAATAACAGCATGGGGTGCCCTCTGTTTTGTATTATGAGCCATGGTGAAGCTGTCTGCTTCACCTTGCTGGCTACAAAAAATAGGGGGACCCCACGTCATTTTTTGGGGGATAATATTTAATTTGGAGCTAAAAACAAAGCTAAACATCCTTTAGTGCCACAAGAAAAACACTAAAGGGTGCAAGATCACAAAATGCAGGGGAGTGGGACATTATATATCTCTTTCTTATCTATCAATTTATCTATCTATCTATCCAGTTATCTATCTTTCTAGCTTTTGACTGTATGTAACCCTCCTTCTCTTTTTTTTTGCAGTCCGCAAAAAACGGTAGGCACACGGATGGAACACGGACGGTATACGAAACTGAATGGAATGAATGTGGTTGTCACATGGATGCATACGTGGAAGAACAGGTCTGTTTTTGCATCCCACAAAAACGGGATGGTTGGTGTGACTATAGCCTTAAATTGAAATGCCAGGTGGGGAAGATGTGCTGATCGTCACCGTGCCCCCCCCTTCTCACAGGCCCACAGACCCATTGTCTTGCAATATGTGGAGTATGCCCTTCGCATCTATGTTTCTAATGATGTGCAACTGCGTTGATCATTTTTTTTTCCAACTGCATCTAATAGAAAACATGGGTTATCAGAGAACAATCTATTATCACAAAGACAGGAAATGGAAAAATTAAGTAGAGATGAGCAAATCTTTTAAAAATATGATGCACAGCGAATTTTTACAAAACTGAAAAGCCTCCAATTGCTCAGAAAAGACACATGTAACCCTCTGAGGGATCTTAGCACTGTATTGAACTCTTTTCTAGTTCTTTAACAGAAACAAGGCTCTATGTCAAAGTGACCTAACCGACAGCCTATTTAATATTACAGAGCATTCACAGACTTTTCATGTTTTTAAAATAATATATGGTCCAAAAATTATCCCTTTTTGTTTTCTTGTGATCGGGCCTACCATTCTGTCATTGCCTGTACCCTGCCGAGCAAAATAATAACAATGTTTTGAACTTTTGACTTTAGTGCTCCACATCTCACCATCCACTACAGCTTCGAGCAAAACACTATCTTAATTTTATAGAAAATCTTCTTGGCTATCTCATACATAAATTTGACTTGCAAATATTTAGCATATGATTAGTTATGCAGATTCTTGTCATATCAATGGATTGTTACCGTTTTGCTCATGATGGCGAAAAAGTCTTTTTGTTCCTGTATAATGCAAATTTCAACCTGTTCTTTCAATAATTAATAACTCAGTGTATTAAGTTGATTTCCAAGTGAAAAGTCACTGGTTCAAATTGATTAGCAGGCATGAAGATTTCCAAAAAAAAGAGAAACAGTATCATCAAACTTATAGATAGCGGTCTCTCGTTCAAGAAAATTGCCAAACTGCATAATGTGAGTGCCATGACAGATGGAAAAATATGAAATGAAGTCCGTCCATCCCTTCAAAAACCAAGAGGTGGACAGCCATGCAAAACATTAGTCAGCAACTTGGCTCATCAGAAGGTCTATCATTTTCTGGCTTGAAGAAAAAAATTTTGGTACCGTGTTAGCCAGTTGAAAAATGATTCATTGCTCTCAGTGAGAGAAACAAAATTATAATTTTGTAGTTGTGATCCCTTTTAATGGCTAACTAAAATAAAATAAAAAGATGTTACAAAGCAAGCTTTCGAGACATCTCAGGTCTCTTCATGTCTGATCTATTTATTTTATTTTAGTTAGCCATTAAAAGGTATCACAATTACAAAATTATAATTTTGTATGTCTCACTGAGAGCAATCAATCCTTTTTTCTGGCTTGACAAACACAGCAGTGGAGGTGGCTCATATGATTCGTAATAGTGAGATCAAAAACACAAGTGTGCCGCCCCAGCAGCGGATCGAACTGCTTGGATCCGGGATGGTGTCCGTTCGTGGCTCGAGGATCTCCGGACCCGGGGGCTTAGGGGCCACACTCTAAAGTAAAAGGGGGATATTTACAGGGGAGTTATAGTTCGTGACGCCACCCGTGGTGTGCGGTAACTGGGAGTACCGCTGCTGCCATAGGGAGTACCCGGGGTGGAATGGGGCAGCAAGGTGTCGTTACCCTCCACGTGTAGGGGTATGCCCTGGATGATGATACTGGGTGCCGTGACGGGGAGATCACTCATGTACTCACTCAGCCAGTAAGCAGACACTGACAACCGGATAAACCAAGTCTCTGGGTGCCGCTGCCACTCAAGGGGAGCTTGCCTGGGTCCTGTCCCCTGGAGTGCTGCCTGGTGGACCGTGGCCTGCCTCCTGGCACGAAGTTTAAATTCACCGTAGTGGCCCAGTAGTCTGGAACTTGCCGGGCCCTGCTCCCCACTATGGCTAAGTGTGGGAGCCTGCTCTCAGGGTTCACGCTTGAGATTTTAGTGGGATGCTTATATGGAAGGCCCTATCCCCCTCATTGCGCTAGTGCCCCAATTCTGGAGCTAGTAAGAACAGTCCATGAAGGCTCCGTTCTCTGCAGGTTAATTACCGGGTTGCCTGAAGCTTCTCTCTGACCTAGGGTCCGTGTACCCCACCGTGCCTTCGGTCCTGGACAGGTGATAGCACCAGGCTGCTGACCGTTCTCTTTAACAGGTCCAGGCACCTTGCCTCAATCCCCTGCGACCGGGGGTCCGATTCCTCTAGGTCCAGACCACCGTCTGCAACCTAGACAGCTACTCTTGGTAGCCACTGCTCCCTGCCTCCTCCACTTCACTACTCCAGCACACTACTCTCTCTTCTCTCCTCTGACACTCCTCACCTCCCCTCCCTGACCCCTAGGTGGGCGACCCTATTCCGCTCAAGCCGCCCACTGGTGTGTCTGGTGGGTGTGGTGCAGGGTGTATCTAGGATTTGATTTGCTGTTGGAGGCAGCACTG